>NW_026511410.1:0-300000 GCF_027579735.1 Bombina bombina | reverse complement strand
GCCACCACCACCCATCTACCATCCGTAATCTACCATATGGTGAATATCTCAGACTAAGAAGGAACAGTTCCAGCATTGATGCTTTTAAAGAAGCAGCAGGTGAACTAAGAATAAGACTCTTGGAACGTGGCTATACTAAAAAGTCATTAGCAAGGGCCTATCAAAAAGCACTTTCAAAAGATAGATCAGACCCGCTTAGACCAAAAAAGGCTACATCACCTGATACAAACACAATAAGATTCATATCTACTTATAACAGTCAAAGTGATGAAGTAACAGCGATAATAAATAAACATTGGCACATTCTAAAAAGTGATGACAAACTTAACATGTTGTTACCAATTAATCCGTCTTTTACTTTCAGACGTGCTAACAACTTAAATGACCATCTCACTAATAGTCACTTTAATAGAAATAGACACAAGAAACCCATTCACCAAGGCTCGGTACCTTGTGGGCATTGTAACATCTGCCAATATATGGTGAAAAAAGATATTATAGTAGACAGATTTGGCAAAACTTGGCAAATTAAGAGCCACATAAATTGTCAAAGCGAGAATGTCATTTATTGCCTATCATGTTCATGTGACATAATTTACACAGGTATGACTACCCGCAAGTTGAACACTAGAATGACAGAACATCTTAGTAACATCCGCAACGCACAGAAAGACCTAGAAAAGGGCAAACAAATAACTAGTGTGGCTAAACATTTCTTACAATCCCACTCAGGTAAAACTGTCTCTTTCAAATGTTGGGGTATGGAACAAATTAAACCTGGAATCAGAGGGGGTAACTGCGAAAAAATCCTACTAGAAAAAGAAACAGGTTGGATTTTCAGACTAAATACAATTATACCCAATGGAATGAATGAGGCTAATAACTTTTGGGTGTTTCTTTAAAATCTTAAAAATTATGTTTACTGGAATTTAAAATTTAATAACAATTAAACCATATGACTCTTGTCATACTTCATCACATGACTGAGTATGTATATATGCTAGTATCTCTGATGAGACCTCTGATGAAGCGCATGTGCGCATGCGCGAAACGCGTCAGGTGTTTTTGCTCTGGCTTCACCTTTTGTACCTGCACTCTGCCAATAAACTGGTTTTGAACTGACTTTGGATGTAGCTTCGGTCTCAATCCTTCCCGTTTTTGGGGATTTCTTGCCTATAGTATATATATGTATACACATATGAATGTATATGTTTCTCTTATACACCCAGGAATAAGTACTATGAATCATATAACTACTACATATGATACGAATGGTATCCATCCATCAAACGATTTTATTGTATTCTATGAATTACTTTACTCTTCCGTGACAATAAAGAAACACTTATATAATGCGATGAATGATCTATACCTAAATTTGATCCAACTAGCGACCTCTCCTTTATCATATTTGATATTCACAGGTATTACCTGAACTTCTTCAGAAATAAGAACCTTGAATAAGAAAGAGAGTGGTAGCCCAAACAAAAATAATAGGTATACATTAATCGTAGAATATAACATAAGTTCTTTTCAATAACAAATGTTAGGTGTAGAATGGCCGCCCATAGCACTTCAGATACCTTTAATCAATTCCTTTACTTATCCCACTAATGTTCAGCGTAACTTACATACAAATAAATTATGATATTTAATCATTCTTCTTTGGTTTGAGTAGAGAAAAGTGTATGGTATGAGAACATACTAACCTAATACTACAGGATACTAATATGTGTTTTCACACTAAGACAGTATAAAGAACGTAGTTAAGGGTTATGTATTGTTAGGAATATTTATCATCTTAGTTGCTAAAAGATATCTCACATTAGAATGATAGTCTGTATTTACTATCTATATCTTAGATGCGTACGATCAACATAGATACTGAATCATTATGAGAGAGTTTCACAATCTAGAAATGAGTGGTATTTCGTTTTAATCCTAAAGAGACCATTATATCTAGGTGGAAACCGTTTACTTAAGATCGGATAATATCAAAATATGAGTTCTAATAAAATTATATTAACAAAGTGTAATATATGAATCGTAATATCACTAGGGTAACTTATTGCCCTTGTATATACAGTAAACATAGTGCTTGTACTGTACCAACAGTAATTCCCAATCATGAGTAACATGGAGATATAGTTGCATATAAATCTACACAATCCCAATATAAGTCCTTTTTGTTCAGCACTACAGGGAGTGCAGAATTATTAGGCAAATGAGTATTTTGACCACATCATCCTCTTTAAGCATGTTGTCTTACTCCAAGCTGTATAGGCTCGAAAGCCTACTACCAATTAAGCATATTAGGTGATGTGCATCTCTGTATTGAGAAGGGGTGTGGTCTAATGACATCAACACCCTATATCAGGTGTGCATAATTATTAGGCAACTTCCTTTCCTTTGGCAAAATGGGTCAAAAGAAGGACTTGACAGGCTCAGAAAAGTCAAAAATAGTGAGATATCTTGCAGAGGGATGCAGCACTCTTAAAATTGCAAAGCTTCTGAAGCGTGATCATCGAACAATCAAGCGTTTCATTCAAAATAGTCAACAGGGTCGCAAGAAGCGTGTGGAAAAACCAAGGCGCAAAATAACTGCCCATGAACTGAGAAAAGTCAAGCGTGCAGCTGCCAAGATGCCACTTGCCACCAGTTTGGCCATATTTCAGAGCTGCAACATCACTGGAGTGCCCAAAAGCACAAGGTGTGCAATACTCAGAGACATGGTCAAGGTAAGAAAGGCTGAAAGACGACCACCACTGAACAAGACACACAAGCTGAAATGTCAAGACTGGGCCAAAAAATATCTCAAGACTGATTTTTCTAAGGTTTTATGGACTGATGTAATGAGAGTGAGTCTTGATGGGCCAGATGGATGGGCCCGTGGCTGGATTGGTAAAGGGCAGAGAGCTCCAGTCCGACTCAGACGCCAGCAAGGTGGAGGTGGATTACTGGTTTGGGCTGGTATCATCAAAGATGAGCTTGTGGGGCCTTTTCGGGTTGAGGATGGAGTCAAGCTCCACTCCCAGTCCTACTGCCAGTTTCTGGAAGACACCTTCTTCAAGCAGTGGTACAGGAAGAAGTCTGCATCCTTCAAGAAAATCAAGATTTTCATGCAGGACAATGCTCCATCACACGCGTCCAAGTACTCCACAGCATGGCTGGCAAGAAAGGGTATAAAAGAAGAAAATCTAAAGACATGGCCTCCTTGTTCACCTGATCTGAACCCCATTGAGAACCTGTGGTCCATCATCAAATGTGAGATTTACAAGGAGGGAAAACAGTACACCTCTCTGAACAGTGTCTGGGAGGCTGTGGTTGCTGTTGCACGCAATGTTGATGGTGAACAGATCAAAACACTGACAGAATCCATGGATGGCAGGCTTTTGAGTGTCCTTGCAAAGAAAGGTGGCTATATTGGTCACTGATTTGTTTTTGTTTTGTTTTTGAATGTCAGAAATGTATATTTGTGAATGTTGAGATGTTATATTGGTTTCACTGGTAAAAATAAATAATTGAAATGGGTATATATTTGTTTTTTGTTATGTTGCCTAATAATTATGCACAGTAATAGTCACCTGCACACACAGATATCCCCCTAAAATAGCTATAACTAAAAACAAACTAAAAACTACTTCCAAAACTATTCAGCTTTGATATTAATGAGTTTTTTGGGTTCATTGAGAACATGGTTGTTGTTCAATAATAAAATTAATCCTCAAAAATACAACTTGCCTAATAATTCTGCACTCCCTGTATACTTATGTTTGTCACGGTATACAACGACCCATATTTGACCGATTTAGGTATCAAAATGCTTTAACATAAACAACGGAACATTACGTGATATTTACAAACCAAGACGATTGTCTGATTGGACTGCGCCTAGCATGTGGGTGTGTCACAAGGGACCAATAGAAATTGCCCATTTCCGTATTACTCATAAATGAACCGATGAAACTACTCATCTAGATAATATAAAGTATCAATGCCCCACAGTATAATTACACCTTATGTAAGAGATAAGACTTATAATTTACACGGTAAATCAGATGTATAGCATTAAAACTAATAGAGAGTATATGTCAAACTAACCAATACATATATATGTGCTGAAACTTTTGACGGATAACAGGGAAAGGGAATAAGCTGTTCTAATAACACTCTGTACTTAAGACTGCATTAGTATTAACATCAATATATGTTTATATGAATGATGTTATGCAGGTGCATGACACAATCCCATAAAAGACAGGGATTGGATTAGAAGTAGGAGTGTTTTGATACAGATCATTGATTGGCTTAATGTTTAAGGTTAGTGCTATTTAAAGGGGTGGCACCCGGGCCTCGGTTTGCTCATAGCATTGAGAAAGGCTGATAGCACAGCCGAAACTAGTTTGCTGCTTATTATTGTGCACTTAGTTGCATATTTGTGGTTGTTTATTTTTAACTTTCTAGTCCATTTGTCCCTGTCACCTGAAGCCGAGGGAGCTGCTATCGGCCAGGAAACAGGGGGACAATTGAGACTTAGTTTTAAATATTTTTGGTACACTGTGGTATTTAGGCCGGTATTTTTAATTTACTTATTAAAGTTTCGCTTTTTTGCTTATAATCTACTCACGCCTAACAGGAATGAGTGCTTACTTTAACCACCAGCTTTAACTGAGGTTCCCTTACCTCTTCCCTCCCTATAAATATAAGTACAATACATATATTTGAACTTTATATAAATGCATAAAGTGCCAAACCATAGCTGAGGTGTCTTAAGTAATAAAAACATACTTACCAAAAGACACCCATCCACATATAGCCAAACAAGTACTGAAACAGTTATCAGTAGAGGTAATGGTATATAAATAAGAGTATATTGTCGATCTGAAAAGGGAGGTAGGAGATGAATCTCTACGACTGATAACAGAGAACCTATGAAAAAGACCCCCTTTAGGAAAATCATTGCATTCAATAGGTGATACTCTCCACGTCCCTCTGACATTCGCTGTACTCTGAGAGGAATCGGGTTTCAAAATGCTGAGAAGCGCATGTCAACATAGAAATCTTAGCACAAACTTACTTCACAACCTCCATAGGAGGCAAATTTTGTAAAACTGAATTGTGGGTGTGGTGAGGGGTGTATTTATAGGCATTTTGACGTTTGGGAAACTTTGCCCCTCCTGGTAGGATTGTATATCCCATACGTCACTAGCTCATGGACTCTTGCCAATTACATGAAAGAAATGTAAAGACACACTATCAAATAGTGTGACACATTATTCATATCCTCTTCTACAAAGCATGCTATGAATACACCATGAAAGAAATATCAGCATGAGAGAGTCTAGTTATTTCAGTGGCGTCTCTAAATTTCAGATCACTATTTTGTCAATCAGTAGTTTAGAAGAAGTAAGTCTGTAGGGTATTCTTTTAGCAGACTAGTAGTTTTGTGTTTGTTGGTGTGTGTGTGTGTGTATATAGGTGTGTATGTTGGTGCATGTGTGCGTGTGTCTTTATGTATGTATTTATTTGTGTGTGGGTTTGTGTGTGGCTCTGCGTGTGTTGGTATATAGAAGTATTTATGTGGGTGCATGTGTGCGTGTGTCTATGTATGTGTTTGTGTGTCTATATGTATGTTGGTGTGTGTATATGTGTATTGGTATGTGTGTGTATTTAAGTGTATGTGAGTATATGTGTCAATGTGTACAGTATGTATGTGTGACATATCTCAGCCTAATGTCACTATCCCTTTAAGACTTCCTTCTCTGACTGCTGCATTTGGGCAGTATTCACATTCAGCTTGCTTGCCTGCCTGATTAATCATTCATGCACCTGATTACCTCAGCCTCTTTTTAAGCCTTCTCAGGTCTAATGTGCTTTGCATTAACATTGAAGTTGTGATCCTGAACAACAGAGGTCTGTGACTGTTTCCTGTATGAATTTACCAACTATTTCAACCTACAGCATTTTCTATTCCAATGCCTAAAATCATCAAATCGCAAGTATCCAAATAATTCCATTTCTGTTTCCTGGACACTGCTACTTAACAAACTCTGAACTTTATTATAAATCAAGCATACTTTTGGTTATCATCACTCTCTAATTACAACAGCATCTTACTCAGAACTTTATAACTATTTCTCTGCTACAAGTTGTCATTGCTGAAATATCCTGCTGCAAATATGTTAACATATTCAGAACTCTGCATCTATATGTTCAATTAAAAGCTTTCATGTGATTCTCCAATATATGTTCAAACAGTAATTGATGCCTTAAACTTAACTTTCACCTGTGCTGCTCTGCTAATTACTGACATACAGCTCTTTATAATATTATGTACTGTGAACCTGCAACAAACCAAGTTTGCATCTATATGCACAAACAGTAATTATTGCCTAAACTTGCAGCTTGTCTAAATATCTGTGCAGCTGTGCTTAACTCTGACATACAGCTTTATATAATATTATGTACTGTGAACCTGCAACAAACCTTAGTTTGCATCTAAGTGTCAATCTTTTACCAGATTACTCGGAAGCCTGAACATTCCACATTGCTATATTTTTCTCTCATTGAATCCTGCAGTTACTTCTATTAACTAACTATAAGTCACAGTGAAGTCAGAATATATTGTATACAAATGTTGCACTCTCCATTTATTCTACAATAACTTCTAGCAACTATGAATCACAGAATATCATCTATCCACGTCCAGGATACTCTTCCCCGGGTCAGGGGTCGGTGTCTTCAAATCCCTACCACTGCCCCGAGGGTCTGTGTCCTGAGCGCATGTACACCGGATCATGACAGTATGTGTGTGTGTATATGCGTGTGTATGTGTGTGTGTATATCTATATGTGTATCTGTATGTGGGTGTCGATGTGCCTGTGTATTTCTATATGTGTGTATCTGTGTGTGCCTGTATGTGTGTGTCTATGTGTGTCTATGTGTGTGTGTGTCTGTGTATATCTATATGTGTGTATCTGTGTGTGTCAGTATATGTATATGTGACATATCTGTGTGTGCCTATGTGTCTGTGTGTGTATGTCTATGTGTGTGTCTGTGTGTCTGTATGTGTGTGTGTGTGTGTCAGTGTATGTCTATGTGTGCATATCTGTGTGTGTCTATGTGTCTGTGTTGTCTGTGTGTCTATGTGTCTGTATGTGTGTGTCTCAGTGTATGTCTATGTGTGCATATCTGTGTGTGCCTATGTGTGTGTATTTGTATGTCTGTGTGTGTCTATGTGTCTGTACTTGTGTGTGTGTCAGTGTATGTCTATGTGTGCATATCTGTGCGTGTTTATGTGTCTGTGTGTGTGGATGTCTATTTTTGTGTCTGTGTATGTCTGTTTGTGTATCTGTGTTTACATAATAGAATGTTGCTAAGAACGAATATTCTTAAAAATTCGATTTTCGAATGTTATTTACAGTTTTCGAATGTCACATTCGATTTCGAATGTCACATTCGAATTCGAATGTCTTATTCGAATATCACATTCGAATTCGAATATTACATTTATAAAACACAATTGTAGACTAGAAACACTATTTCGAATGTCACATTCGAATCGAATATCACATTCGAATTCGAATATTACATTTATAAAACACAGTATTAGACTAGAAATACTATTTCGAATTCGAATGTCACATTCAAATCGAATATCACATTCGAATCGAATATCACATTTAAAACACAGTATTAGACTAGAAATGCTATTTCAATTTCGAATGTGACATTCAAATTCAAATGTAGCATTCGAATTCGAAAATTACATTTATTAAACACAGTTGTAGACTAGAAATACTATTTCAAATTTGAATGTCACATTCGAATTCGAATGTCACATTCGAATTCGAATAATACATTTTGAAATTGAATGAATACATAGCTAAACATTCTATTATTCGAACAAATATTTTCGAAATTTTATTGAAAAATTCGGAAACGAAAATTCAAAAATAGAATGTTAGAATGTTATATAAACATTCAAAATTCGATTAGAACGAACGAATGTATCAAAATTCGTTTTAAATTTTGAAGTTTTAGAAACATTCGCCCATCCCTAATGTGTATAGGAGTATGTTTTTATTTATCTATCTTCCTGCTCTATAAAAAGCCTTAAAATCATTATGTTGAATAAAAAGCTTACAAATAGAATGTCATAGCCAGTTCTGAGTTACCATCACATCTGCGAAAAAGAACATAGTAAAAAATATTTATTGATGTGGGACAAGAGGTGACTTGAGAGTGGCAAGGAGGGTCAATAACAATGTGAAGGTATTCTGTACTTGACAACCTGTCAATAACTTTCACTTCCCAAGTACATAAACACTTTGCACTTTCTCAGAAAGGACAGAGTACAGCTGTGTGCTTCGATCGGACATTTGACTCTGCTTTTCATACTGCTGTCACTTTTTCTTTTCCTCCATGAGTATTTGTACTGGAGACGCACCTGCTCCTCCCCCACCTGCTCGTCCCTCTAGTCCAGCTCTCAGCAGGAATTTTATGAGGGGGATTCACAAACTTCCCAAAAATGAGAACTGGAGCAAATAGGGCAGTTCTGATGTCAATCAAAGCAACAGTTGCTGATTATGATTCCTCCCCCTTCTGATCTGATTGTTCAAGTTCAAATACACAATTTAAAACCACTTTTGAAACACTTTTTAAACATGGATAAAGTTGTTTTTGTTTTGTAAAATGCGCACAAAATAATGTTTGTATGTTTTATGTGAATTTAATTTTTTACTCTTTTTTTTTTTTTTATTGTTTTATAATGATATATAATTATCTTTTTTATTTTTTTAATTATATCTTAAAGGGACATTGCATTTAAAGAAGGTTTTTTTAAAACACAATCTTTACACAAAATAGTGTTTTGTGTGTACCTAGGGGGCGCTATTAAATGTACAAAGTGAATTAATTTGTTATATACTTAAAAAAATAAATACAAATATTTGTATAATATATCATATTATCTAATGTCACCAATTTGTGCCTGATATTAGCACAGATACCAGTCTATGGGGCCACGCCGCCCCCTGCAGACTCGCGGCCAGGGTGTCAATCAACCCGATCGTACTCGATCGGGTTGATTTCCGGCGATGTCTGTCCGCCTGCTCAGAGCAGGCGGACAGGTTATGGAGCAGCGGTCTTTGTGACCTCTGCTTCATAACTGCTGTTTCTGGCGAGCCTGCAGGCTCGCCAGAAACACGGGGCATCAAGCTCCATTCGAAGCTTGATAAATATGCCCCAAGGTAATCACAAAGGTTAAAAGTATATTTATCTACCTTTTTAAACAATACAAATTCCGTAGAAGACTGTCCCTTTAAATGCACCCATGCAAAATTAAATTTTAACTTCTATGCCTTTAACTTTCTTGATTGAAAAATAGATGTATTTAATTCTATATTCTTTTATATGCAAGGTAGAATTTTTCCTACAATGGTTCTGTAGATGTTTTATGTTTTTTTTTTACTTTTAAGAAGCAATGTCAAATACACACTTCCTTTATTTTTTTTCCCTCTAGAAATGAGAATACTCACACATTCTTTTAATACCCTTAAGGTTTTTAGGTGGTGAAAGCAAAGCACTGCGAGTTCCTATGGGATAAATTGAGTATATTTAAGATGCTATTAAATTACCCATTAGCGGAATGACTTAAGATTAGCATTTCAAATTACCAATATTTTTTAAACAATAAGATCAAGTTGGTGTTAAAGAAAAAAAAATGACACGGATCAAAAGCCACGCAAACAACTAGAAAATACTACTGCGAGTGATAACACGGGCAAAATAAAATCTGGGCAGGGGAAACATAGAACGAAAAAATTGTTCTCTTGTAGATATTTTCATTACTTTTTAAATCAATTGGTTATATTAAAGGGATGTCATTTTCTTAATTTTTTTATTTAAAAAAGAAGCTAAAATTAGATTGTAAGCTCTTGTGGTACATAACTAAGCAACTCCCATATCAGTACGTAGATGTAGAGTGTTTTTTGATTTATGGTTTTATTGTACCAGAATATACAGACATGAAACCCCAAAAAATGATGATGTAATTCAGACAGAGCATATCGTTTTAACTAAGTTTCCAATTAACTTCTATTATCTTGGTATCCTTTGTTGAAAAGTATACCTAGTTATGTTCATGAGCAGCAATGCACTCCTGGGAACTAGCTGCTTATTGGTGGCTACACATATATTATGCCTCATGATTGGATCATTTGGTTATGCTCAGCTAGCTCCCAGTAGTGCATTGCTGCTCCTTCAGCAAAGGATACCAAGAGAATTAAGTATGTTTAATAATAAAAATACATTAGAAAGCTGTATAAAATTGTATGCTCTAGCTGAATCATGACAAAATATTTTGGGGTTTTATGTCCCTTTAATTTATGTGATGTCTAAAGATTATACAGTCCTAATTAATAGGAGATGCCCCATCATGCCTTGCTGCACGCTCTGCTGCTTCCCCTTGTGCCAGTTTACAGAGTAAAAACAAAGCATTCCCAGCTTTGCCCATAACCCGCCCAACTCTGCCCACACCGGCCCACAACATGCCCTGCCAAGTCCACAAACACTGAAGACTCCTGTTAACCAAACTGTTTATTTTTTAACTGGCAGGGAAAGCCCATCTGTACACAACTGATTCTCAAGTACATGAGAACATGAACAAACCTCCAACAAAATGAAAACAAAAAGTAGATTTATTCAGCACAGGAATACATGGGTCATTATAGTGACCCTGCAACTCAAAGGCCTATTTTCCATTGTTATTGTAAACTGTGTAAACTGGTGGTAACATAAATAATCCGCGTAGACTAACAGGAAATACTTGCTGTTACCAGCTGTTTACAAGATTACAAAAACAATAGAAACTAAGCCTATGGAGCCAATTTATCATCGGTCTGTTCGACATGATTCGCTCAGCGGATCATGTCCGACAGACATTGATGAATGCCGATAGTATACGCTGTCGGCATTTAACATTGCACAAGCAGTTCTGGTGAACTGCTTGTGCAATGCCGCCCCCTGCAGATTTGTGGCCAATCGGCCGCTAGCAGGGGTGTCAATCAGCCCCATCGTAGAGGATCGGGCAGATTGATGTCCGCAGCCTCAGAGCAGGTGGACCAGTTATGACTGCTGTTTCCAGTGAGCCTGAAGGCTCGCGCGGAAACAGGCGCATCAAGCTCCATTCGGAGTTTGATAATTCGGCCCCTATGAGTTTAACCCCAATAAAAAGCAGTACTGGCATGACCCAGCTGTGCAATTGGGTCAGCAGCAATTTTTGTTCGGAACCAACAGTTCTCTTCTGCTCAAGAGTGGTACTTTAACTATGTGTTTAAGCCCTTTCCGAGGGTTAAACACATAGACTTGCAGATTAGAGCATGCCTTTTTTTTCACTAGAATAGCCATTTAATTTAAAATAATTATATTGAAAGAAAGACTGAATATATTTTAAAATATATGCACTATAAATACAAAAAATAATCATTTTAATGGTCAATTAATAGCACAGCACTGATGTTAATGGTGACTTTGAGTATAGTCACTAAGAGGTGTCTCCTGCCTTTACAGATTCACCATTATGTTATGAAGCTGTGAAGGTAATTCCAGAACTCACAACTTTTCCTCATCTTGCAGGATATCACAGTTTGGAAGCTCTGTCCCTTTCCTTTCTTCAGCTCCCATAAGTAATAAATGTCCCAATTTCCAATGTGAAACCAGGAATCTCCAAGCCACACCCCTGTTCTTTCCTAGCCTCATTAAATGCATGTTCAGCCCCCAGAACACCTGTAACCCCGCCCCCAAAGATCACAACTCCATCCACAGAACCACAGTAATTCTTCCTATTGGCTTAGTAGACTTAACACTTTATTATTTTATTATTATTATCATTATCATTTATTTGTAGAGCATCAACAGATTCCACAACGATAACTTCTTAGTACTATTTTTTTTAAACATTTTTATCATTTATATGTTAAAAACACAGCAAATTATGCTTTTACCTGATAATGACTATTAATAATACATAAATTCAAGGGATAGATAATATTGGATCAATCCCTGACATTAAATCATCTAAGGGGATCCAGTGCTATTAAAAGAGTCCCTGAGTCCTCAAAAGCACTGCATGTTACTTGTAATCAATAAACAGAAAAGTCACATTAAAGGGATCGTAAAGTCAAAATTAAACTTTCATGATAAATTAAATGTATTAAATAATAAAGTGTTAAGTCTACTAAGCCAATAGGAAGAATTACTGTGGTTCTGTGGATGGAGTTGTGATCTTTGGGGGCGGGGTTACAGGTGTTCTGGGGGCTGAACATGCATTTAATGAGGCTAGGAAAGATCAGGGGTGTGGCTTGGAGATTCCTGGTTTCACATTGGAAATTGGGACATTTATTACTTATGGAAGCTGAAGAAAGGAAATGCAATTTAAGAATTTATTTCTTAATGCAATTAAGAATTTATTTTTTTCCAATTTATTTTTTTCCAATTTACTTCTATTATCTAATTTTTTCGTTCCATTATTGAAAAGCATACCTAGATAGACTTAGAATCAGCAATGCACTACTGTGAGCTAGATAGTGATTGGTGTTTGCACCTAAATGCCTCTTGTCATTGGCTCACCAATTGTATGGAACATTGCTGCTCCTTTAACAAAAGATACCAAGAGAATGATGGAAACAAAAGGAAAAGTAAATTGGAAAGTTGTTTAAAAATTGTATGTTCTGTTCAAATCATGAAAGAAATCCATTGGGTTTCATGTCCCTTTATAGTAAAAAAAAATATTTTTGTGAGTAAAACGGTTAATTTACAGCTGTTTAAAATTAAGTGAGTATTTGTGTACAACTCATCACTAAAGACAGATTGGTCACTGGCTGTTCTTTTGGTGGGGAATGGTAGTATAATAGGTTGAGTGTGAATGTTTTAAGAGACCAAAAAATCTAGTTTAAAATAGAAATCTGGAATTAAAAACAGGGAGAAGGCTTCCAGCTTTAGTAAAAAGTCTGTATGTTGCATAAAAAGCCCTAGAGTGACTTTGTGGCTCCTGACCTAACAGTTTTCATACTTATACATCCTTTTTTCTGCTAATTAAAGGGACAGTCAACACCAGAATGTTTACTGTTTAAAAATAAAGATAATCCCTTTATTACCCATTCCCTAGTTTTGCATAACCATTAACCAACACAGTTATAATAATACACTTTTTACCTCTGTAATTACCTTGTATCTAAGCTTCTGTTAACTGCCCAGTTATTTCAGTTCTTTTGACAGACTTGCTTTTTAGCCAGTCAGTGCTCACTCCTAGGTCACTTCACGTGCATGAGCTCAATGTTATCTATATGAAACACATGAACTAATGCCCTCTAGTGGTCAAAATGCATTCAGTATAGAGGCAATCTTCAAGGTGTAATAAATTAGCATATGAACATCTTAGGTTTAGCTTTCAAATAAGAATACCAAGAGAACAAAGCAAAATTGACGATAAAAGAAAATTAGGAAGTTGTTTAAAATTACATGCCCTTTTTAAATCATGACAGTTTTTTGGACTTGACTGTCCGTTTAATATAAAAACAAAAAGGGTTAAAGGGACATAGTCTACTCCAGTTTTTTTATTGTTTAAAACGATAGGTAATCCGGGATCCCTTTATTACCCATTCCCCAGTTTTACATAACCAACACTGTTATATTAATATACTTTTATCCTCTGTGATTACCTTGTATCTAAGCCTCTTCTGACAGCCCCCTGATCCCATGACTTTTTATTTTTTTATCTATTTACTTGGATTTTAGCAGATTAGTGCAGTGTCAGCCACAACTCCATGGGAGAGAACACAATGCTATCTATATGGCCCACATAGATTAGCAGTCTCCTGTTGTGAAAAGCAAATAAAAAAGCATGTGATAAGAGGCTGTCTGTAGTAGTTTAGAAACAGGCAGAAATTTAGAGGTTTAAATGTTATAAAGCATATTAATATAACAATGTTGGTTGTGCAAAGATGGGGAATGGGTAGTAAAGGCGTTATCTATCTTTTTAAACAACAATAATTCTGGTGTAGACTCTCCCTTTAAATATTCTCCAGTGCCAGCGTGGATAAATGTATTATCTATTTCACATATACAGATTATACTTTATAAACCCAGCACTGTTTTGCAAACCTGATCTTCCATCTCTTTCAGGAAAGCCTGAGGCTTACTCCAGGTATGTCAGAATTACTTTACTGTAGTATTTTGTAACTGAAGTACAGAACGTCCAGTAATATTACACCTGCCCATGAGGGCTGACTCACTCAGGTAGGTATAGTACCTTATGACAGGTGCACCTAACCAGTGCTGAACTGAAAAGACATTCAGTACTACTCCCCATACAACAAGGGCAACAAAAATGTTATACAGACCCTGCTATTGCATATGACCTCCAACACTAAGTCACAACATAAGTATGCATTTACATGTCTACATGAGCAGAGAGGCCCATAAATCTCACCTTACATCACAAAGGATCTATCTATCTATCTATCTATCTATCTATCTATCTATCTATTCTCAGTAAAATGTGTTTCCAATATTTCTATAAGCAAAAATGCTTCTAGTAAAAGTTCTTACTGTTTTTGCATCTTAAGCACATATGATGTGCATGTGCACTGTGTATTTGCACTGGGCATCTATACCATAATTCAAACCCAACACCTCCTAAGCGAGCAGCTTGTATAATACGCATCACCTCTAGTTCTGAGTTGGCACAGTTTATGCATGAGGGTGCACAGGACTTGCACAGCGTATGCATGTATACTGCAGAAACAGAAAATATGTTTTTGTCTTAGTACAATTATATTTCAAAACTGCTTTTATTGAAATTTAGATACATGTATGCAATTATGTTTATTTAACGTTTCTCAAATATAAATGGATGTTAAACAGTAAACACTCGCTAGATATTATTATGTAGTCAAAGCAAAGATAAGCCTTAGAATATGTAGATGCATTATTACAATTATATTAATTCTTTAAAAATGGAAAATATAAGTATAAAGGGTTTAGTTTCTACAAAGCACAAAATAAAATGGGTACCACCAAGCTTTAACTAATTTTCTATTTATCCCTTGCAAACAAAGCTATGTGGAATTCCTCTTAGATTATCTTATGTTACACACAGCCTTGTTTGGACAGTCTCTTTTATTGCCTGTTTTATATCTGTCTTCAGCAGGTGAAACAGATAAGGGGCACTTTAGTTCAAACATGGTGGTACTCAGAGGCGTAACTAGAAAGTCCAGGGCCCCGGTGCAAGAATCAATAAAGGGCCCCCCCCCTCGGGTCATAGACATTCATAAGGACCAACAGTCACCTATGTGCACACACATATGGCTTCTGCAATATTAATATTTCACAAGATATGCTGCTGGAGAGTGTACTTACTGGCACAATATGTGTGATATATAAAATATGTATATATATATATATATATATATACATACACACACACACACAAACAGGGAAAAAAGTTGCCCAAGAACTAGTGGTTCCATGAAATTTCAAAGTGGTCCCATTTTTTAACTTCAGATTTTTGCGTTGCAAAATGTGTAAATTTGATATTTCATGTAGAAATGGGAGGTAATTTGATATTTCATACATGCGTGTATTACACATTTGTATTAACAAAAATACACTTTCTATACACTCAAAAATAAGATGAAGCTCTAAAAGTGCTTGAGAAAAACTCCTCCAGATCTTGTACACCTCTGCTTAAAGGGACAGTCAACACCAGAATTTTTGTTGTTTAAAAAGAAAGATAATCCCTTTATTACCCATTCCCCAGTTTTGCATAACCAGCACAGTTATAAAAATATACTTTTTACCTCTGTAATTATCTTGTATCTAAGCCTCTGCTGACTGCCCCCTTATTTCAGTTCTTTTGACAGATATGCAGTTTAGCCAATCAGTGCTCACTCCTAGGTCACTTTACGTGCATGAGCTCAATGTTATCTATATGAAACATGTGAACTAATGCCCTCTAGTGGTCAAAATGTATTCAGATTAGAGGCAGTCTTCAAGGTCTAAGAAATTAGCATATGAACCTCCTAGGTTTAGCTTTCAACTAAGAATACCAAGAGAACAAAGCAAAATTGGTGATAAAAGTAAATTGGGAAGTTGTTTAAAATTGCATGCCCTATTTAAATCATGAAAGTTTTTTGGACTTGACTGTCCCTTTAAGCTTTTTTTTTTATTTTTTAAAAAACAGTTTCCCTCAAATTAATACAATAAACCTAGAGAGAGTGAGAGAGTGTAAGAGTGAGAGACAGAGTGAGAGTCATACACAGAAGGGAAAGCAAGACACACACGCACAGAGGGGAGAGAGAGACAGAGACACAGACACAACACACATCACACACACTCACCATACAAACCACACACCACACACACTCACCATACAAACCACACATCACACACACACACCATACAAACCACACACACACACCATACAAACCACACATCACACACACTCACCATACAAACCACACATCACACACACACACCATACAAACCACACATCACACACACTCACCATACAAACCACACATCACACACACTCACCATACAAACCACACATCACACACACACACCATACAAACCACACATCACACACACACACCATACAAAACAGATATCACACACACACTCTCATACAGTGACCACATCAAACATACTCACACACAGATAAAAGGGGAGAGAGTAAAAAAAGAAGGGGCAAAGAGAAAACAGTGTGTGTGCTAGTTAGCCCATCAAAAATAGTAAGAAACTATATTCTGGCAAATACACAAAATACAAGCCTAAACACTTCATTACAAAATTGTGACTATTCATATCACATAACCTGCATTAACCCACTCGCAGGATTCTATCTCTTAATCACCATTGCTGTAAAGGTGGATCCACTATTATCCCTGAGTATCTTTGATAAGAATCTATTAATGACTATAGGCTTGCTACTAAGTTTAAGATGCAGTCTTAAAGAGACAGTATATACTACATTGAACAATAATAGTCTCAATTCTTATAAAACAACATGAGTTACTTCTACATGATAAGATTTCAATTGGACACTGGCTTAGTAAATAAGATGCAGTCTTAAAGAGACAGTATATACTACATTGAACAATAATAGTCTCAATTCTTATAAAACAACATGAGTTACTTCTACATGATAAGATTTCAATTGGACACTGGCTTAGTAAATAAGATGCAGTCTTAAAGAGACAGTATATACTACATTGAACAATAATAGTCTCAATTCTTATAAAACAATATGAGTTACTTCTACATGATAAGATTTCAATTGGACTCTGGCTTAGTAAATAAGATGCAGTCTTAAAGAGACAGTATATACTACATTGAACAATAATAGTCTCAAACTCTCAATTCTTATTAAACAATATGAGTGACTCCTACATGATAAGATCTCAAATGGACTCTTACTTAGTAAATTATAAGAAATTATGAATGGTGAACAGAGTATGAACAATAACTAGGGCATCAATATATTCAAATAAAAAAAAACTGTCTGCTATGTGTGCCGGCATAAGAGACCACTCAGTCACAAGTAGTTCACAGTAAGCAACACAACATTTACAGATAAAAATGAAAAGACAAGAAAATGTAAGGCAAATGGGAAAATGATAGTGACACAGGGAGATGTTATCCTAACTTCACTGAAGCATGGATCTGTCACTAACCGTCAGTCCACACAGGCAGGTTGCACTCAGCTTGCTGTTTTTAAGTTTCTATTATAGCTGCAGTGCTACCTACTATTTCCAGCCCTCTCAGATACGGATCTCTAAGGCTCCTGCAATCTCCAGTTGACCCCATTCAGTTAGGGGTGAGCAACTTCAGCCCTGTTAAGTGGAGCTGCTTCTTCCGACGGAACAGACACCTCCCCCACTACTGAAGGCAGCTCTCACATGGAGAGGAGACTCACAGTAGTTGTCAGGAATTACCAGCCTATGATTGCCTGAATACTTTCTTATTGTGGTGTTTTTTTTTTTGTTTTAAATACTTTGCATAATGGTTCTTCATTTTTACAAAAATTAATAACCAGCTTTTAAAAAAGTAAAAGCGGGTTATTCATTTTTGTAAAAATGAAGAAACATTATGCAAAGTATTTAGTCTGAGCAGGGTCTGGTGTGCAGTAAAGCTATCGAGTGATGGGCAATCTTCATAGCATTAAATTACAATCATTGCCTTTATCAATCCTACAAATTCTGAATAAAACATTACCTACCTAATATAGGCTCTGTGAGTCCCCTGCTTTCCCACTGTCCCAGAAACATGAGGTACTGCTCTGCTTCCCTCACTCGCTGCCGCGCGGGAGGAACTTCCTTCAAGATAGCTACACATAGTTCCCAGATAAGCCCGCCCCCTCAGCAGCCAGCTCCACCACCGCACGACTGGAATGGGGTCCGGGATTAGGGCCGGGAAGGAAGGCATGCTGTCAATTGCCAGGAGCAGTTACAGGGGCCCCTTTCGCAATCGGCAATTTGTTAAAGACGGCCTGTTAGTCATGCAGGCAGAAAAGTTTAAAAAAATAAATAAAATAAAAAAATGTCATTTTTTTTTTCTGAAGCAGGCCCCCCTTTCAGGGGGACCTCCGGGGGCCCGGTCGCGACCGCGACTGCTGCACCACCGGTAGTTCCGCCCCTGGTGGTACTCATAACTTAGAAACTGTTACATTACAGGAAAAGTGAACAAAATAAATAATAAAGGTATTTTGCAAACTTTTTTTAACTACACATAATTAAACATTTTATATTCCGTTATCAAACTGTTTTAATATCCCTTTAAAGGGGTAGTAAAGTCCAAAATAAACTTTTATGATTCAGATAGGGCATGTACTTTTAAACAAATTTCTAATTTACTTTTATCATCAAATTTGCTTTGTTCTCTTGTTATTCTTAGTTGAAAGCTAAACCTAGGTATGCTCTTATGCTAATTTCTAAGCCCTTGAAGGCCGCCTCTAATATGAATGCATTTGACATTTTTTCACAGCTTGAGGGCGTTAGTTCATGTGTTTTATATAGATAACATGGTGCTTACGCACATGAAGTTATTTAAGAGTCAGCACTAATTGCCTGAAATGCAAGTCTGTCAAAAGATCTGAGATAAGGAGGCAGTCAGCAGAAGCTTAGATACAAGGCAATTACAGAGGTAAAAAACAGAATTTATGCTTACCTGATAAATTACTTTCTCCAACGGTGTGTCCGGTCCACGGCATCATCCTTACTTGTGGGATAGTCTCTTCCCCAACAGGAAATGGCAAAGAGTCCCAGCAAAGCTGGTCACATGATCCCTCCTAGGCTCCGCCCACCCCAGTCATTCGACCGACGGACAGGAGGAAATATATATAGGAGAAACCATATGATACCGTGGTGACTGTAGTTAGAGAAAATAATTCATCAGACCTGATTAAAAAACCAGGGCGGGCCGTGGACCGGACACACCGTTGGAGAAAGTAATTTATCAGGTAAGCATAAATTCTGTTTTCTCCAACATTGGTGTGTCCGGTCCACGGCGTCATCCTTACTTGTGGGAACCAATACCAAAGCTTTAGGACACGGATGAAGGGAGGGAGCAAATCAGGTCACCTAAATGGAAGGCACCACGGCTTGCAAAACCTTTCTCCCAAAAATAGCCTCCGAAGAAGCAAAAGTATCAAATTTGTAAAATTTGGCAAAAGTGTGCAGTGAAGACCAAGTCGCTGCCTTACATATCTGGTCAACAGAAGCCTCGTTCTTGAAGGCCCATGTGGAAGCCACAGCCCTAGTGGAGTGAGCTGTGATTCTTTCAGGAGGCTGCCGTCCGGCAGTCTCATAAGCCAATCGGATAATGCTTTTAAGCCAAAAGGAAAGAGAGGTAGAAGTCGCTTTTTGACCTCTCCTTTTACCAGAATAAACAACAAACAAGGAAGATGTTTGTCTGAAATCTTTAGTAGCCTCTAAATAGAATTTTAGAGCACGGACTACGTCCAAATTGTGTAACAAACGTTCCTTCTTTGAAACTGGATTCGGACACAAAGAAGGTACAACTATCTATTGGTTAATATTTTTGTTGGAAACAACTTTCGGAAGAAAACCAGGCTTAGTACGCAAAACCACCTTATCTGCATGGAACACCAGATAGGGCGGAGAACACTGCAGAGCAGATAACTCTGAAACTCTTCTAGCAGAAGAAATTGCAACCAAAAACAAAACTTTCCAAGATAGTAACTTAATATCTACGGAATGTAAGGGTTCAAACGGAACCCCTTGAAGAACTGAAAGAACTAGATTTAGACTCCAGGGAGGAGTCAAAGGTCTGTAAACAGGCTTGATCCTAACCAGAGCCTGAACAAATGCTTGAACATCTGGCACGGCTGCCAGTCTTTTGTGAAGTAAAACAGATAAAGCAGAGATCTGTCCCTTTAGAGAACTTGCAGATAATCCTTTCTCCAAACCTTCTTGTAGAAAGGATAGAATCTTAGGAATTCGTATCTTGTTCCATGGGAATCCTTTAGATTCACACCAACAGATATATTTTTTCCATATTTTATGGTAAATTTTTCTAGTTACAGGCTTTCTAGCCTGAATCAGAGTATCTATTACAGAATCTGAAAACCCACGCTTTGATAAAATCAAGCGTTCAATCTCCAAGCCGTCAGTTGGAGGGAAACCAGATTCGGATGTTCGAATGGACCCTGAACAAGAAGGTCCTGTCTCAAAGGTAGCTTCCATGGTGGAGCCGATGACATATTCACCAGGTCTGCATACCAAGTCCTGCGTGGCCACGCAGGAGCTATCAAGATCACCGAGGCCCTCTCCTGATTGATCCTGGCTACCAGCCTGGGGATGAGAGGAAACGGTGGGAATACAAAAGCTAGGTTGAAGGTCCAAGGTGCTACTAGTGCATCTACTAGAGTCGCCTTGGGATCCCTGGATCTGGACCCGTAGCAAGGAACCTTGAAGTTCTGACGAGACGTCATCAGATCCATGTCTGGAATGCCCCATAATTGAGTTATTAGGGCAAAGATTTCCGGATGGAGTTCCCACTCCCCCGGATGGAATGTCTGACGACTCAGAAAATCCGCTTCCCAATTTTCCACTCCTGGGATGTGGATCGCAGACAAGTGGCAGGAGTGATCCTCCGCCCATTGAATTATCTTGGTCACTTCTTTCATCGCCAGGGAACTCCTTGTTCCCCCCTGATGATTGATATATGCAACGGTCGTCATGTTGTCTGACTGAAACCTTATGAATTTGGCCTTTGCTAGTTGAGGCCAAGCTCTGAGAGCATTGAATATCGCTCTCAGTTCCAGAATGTTTATCGGGAGAAGAGACTCTTCCCGAGACCATAGACCCTGAACTTTCAGGGATTCCCAGACCGTGCCCCAGCCCACTAGGCTGGCGTCGGTCGTGACAATGACCCACTCTGGTCTGCGGAAGCTCATTCCCTGTGACAGATTGTCCAGGGTCAGCCACCAACGGAGTGAATCTCTGGTCTTTTGATCTACTTGAATCGTCGGAGACAAGTCTGTATAATCCCCATTCCACTGTCTGAGCATGCACAGTTGTAATGGTCTTAGATGAATTCGTGCAAAAGGAACTATGTCCATTGTTGCAACCATCAATCCTATTACTTCCATGCACTGCGCTATGGAAGGACGAGGAACAGAATGAAATACTTGACAAGAGCTTAGAAGTTTTGATTTTCTGACCTCTGTCAGAAAAATCCTCATTTCTAAGGAATCTATTATTGTTCCCAAGAAGGGAACTCTTGTTGACGGGGACAGAGAACTTTTTTCTTTGTTCACCTTCCATCCGTGAGATCTGAGAAAGGCTAGGACGATGTCCGTATGAGCCTTTGCTTTTGACAGGGACCACGCTTGAATCAGGATGTCGTCCAAGTAAGGTACTACTGCAATGCCCCTTGGTCTTAGAACCGCTAGAAGGGACCCTAGTACCTTTGTGAAAATCCTTGGAGCAGTGGCTAATCCGAATGGAAGTGCCACAAACTGGTAATGCTTGTCCAGAAAAGCGAACCTTAGGAACTGATGATGTTCCTTGTGGATAGGAATATGTAGGTACGCATCCTTTAAATCCACGGTAGTCTTCCCGAGACCATAGACCCTGAACTTTCAGGGATTCCCAGACCGTGCCCCAGCCCACTAGGCTGGCGTCGGTCGTGACAATGACCCACTCTGGTCTGCGGAAGCTCATTCCCTGTGACAGATTGTCCAGGGTCAGCCACCAACGGAGTGAATCTCTGGTCTTTTGATCTACTTGAATCGTCGGAGACAAGTCTGTATAATCCCCATTCCACTGTCTGAGCATGCACAGTTGTAATGGTCTTAGATGAATTCGTGCAAAAGGAACTATGTCCATTGTTGCAACCATCAATCCTATTACTTCCATGCACTGCGCTATGGAAGGACGAGGAACAGAATGAAATACTTGACAAGAGCTTAGAAGTTTTGATTTTCTGACCTCTGTCAGAAAAATCCTCATTTCTAAGGAATCTATTATTGTTCCCAAGAAGGGAACTCTTGTTGACGGGGACAGAGAACTTTTTTCTTTGTTCACCTTCCATCCGTGAGATCTGAGAAAGGCTAGGACGATGTCCGTATGAGCCTTTGCTTTTGACAGGGACCACGCTTGAATCAGGATGTCGTCCAAGTAAGGTACTACTGCAATGCCCCTTTGTCTTAGAACCGCTAGAAGGGACCCTAGTACCTTTGTGAAAATCCTTGGAGCAGTGGCTAATCCGAATGGAAGTGCCAC
This sequence comes from Bombina bombina, assembly GCF_027579735.1. Taxonomy (NCBI): domain Eukaryota; kingdom Metazoa; phylum Chordata; class Amphibia; order Anura; family Bombinatoridae; genus Bombina; species Bombina bombina. The sequence goes on along the minus strand of NW_026511410.1, from coordinate 277,192 downwards.
AAACTGGTAATGCTTGTCCAGTAAAGCGAACCTTAGGAACTGATGATGTTCCTTGTGGATAGGAATATGTAGGTACGCATCCTTTAAATCCACGGTAGTCATAAATTGATTTTCCTGGATAGTAGGTAGGATCGTTCGAATAGTTTCCATTTTGAACGATGGTACCCTGAGAAATTTGTTTAGGATCTTTAGATCCAAAATTGGTCTGAATGTTCCCTCTTTTTTGGGAACTATGAACAGATTGGAATAAAATCCCATTCCTTGTTCTCTTATTGGAACTGGATGTATCACTCCCATCTTTAACAGGTCTTCTACACAATGTAAGAATGCCTGTCTCTTTATTTGGTTTGAAGATAATTGAGACCTGTGGAACCTTCCCCTTGGGGGTAGTTCCTTGAATTCCAGGAGATAACCTTGAGAAACTATTTCTAGCGCCCAAGGATCCTGAACATCTCTTGCCCAAGCCTGAGCAAAGAGAGAAAGTCTGCCCCCCACTAGATCCGGTCCCGGATCGGGGGCTATCCCTTCATGCTGTTTTGGTAGCAGTGGTAGGCTTCTTGGCCTGCTTACCCTTGTTCCAGCCTTGCATTGGTTTCCAGGCTGGTTTGGGTTGTGAAGTATTACCCTCTTGCTTAGAGGATACAGAATTAGAGGCTGGTCCGTTTCTGCGAAAGGGACGAAAATTAGGCTTATTTTTAGCCTTAAAAGACCTATCCTGTGGGAGGGCGGGGCCCTTTCCCCCAGTGATGTCTGAAATAATCTCTTTCAAATCAGGTCCAAATAATGTTTTACCTTTGAAAGGAATGTTAAGCAAAGCGGCATCTAAAACAAAAGAGTTAGCCAATTTAAGTGCTTGAACTCTGTCCATAACCTCCTCATACGAAGATTCTTTACTGAGCGACTTTTCTAGTTCTTCGAACCAGAAACACGCTGCCGTAGTGACAGGAACAATGCATGAAATTGGTTGTAGAAGGTAACCTTGCTGTACAAAAATCTTTTTAAGCAAACCCTCTAATTTCTTATCCATAGGATCTTTGAAAGCACAACTATCTTCGATAGGAATAGTAGTGCGTTTGTTTAGAGTAGAAACCGCCCCCTCGACCTTGGGGACTGTCTGCCATAAGTCCTTTCTGGGGTCGACTATAGGAAATAATTTCTTAAATATAGGGGGGGGAACAAAAGGTATGCCGGGCCTTTCCCACTCTTTATTTACTATGTCCGCCACCCGCTTGGGTATAGGAAAAGCGTCGGGGGGCACCGGGACCTCTAGGAACTTGTCCATCTTACATAATTTCTCTGGAATGACCAAATTGTCACAATCATCCAGAGTAGATAACACCTCCTTAAGCAGTGCGCGGAGATGTTCTAATTTAAATTTAAATGTCACAACATCAGGTTCAGCTTGATGAGAAATTTTTCCTGAATCTGAGATTTCTCCATCAGACAAAACCTCCCTCATGGCCCCTTGAGATTGGTGTGAGGGTATGTCAGAACAGTTATCATCAGCGTCCTCTTGCTCTTCAGTGTTTAAAACAGAGCAATCGCGCTTTCTCTGATAAGTAGGCATTTTGGATAAAAGATTTGCTATGGAGTTATCCATTACAGCCGTTAATTGTTGCATGGTAATAAGTATTGGCACACTAGATGTACTAGGGGCCTCCAGTGTCGGCATAACTGGTGTAGACACAGTAGGGGATGATGTAGTATCATGTTTACTCCCCTCATTTGAGGAATCATCTTGGGCAATATCATTATCTGTGGCATTACTGTCCTTACTTTGTTTGGACACTATGGCACAATTATCACATAAATTTAAATGGGGAGACACATTGGCTTTCATACATATAGAACATAGCTTATGTGATGGTACAGACATGTTAAACAGGCTTAAACTTGTCAACAAAGCACAAAAAACGTTTTAAAATAAAACCGTTACTGTCACTTTAAATTTCAAACTGAAAACACTTTATTACTGAATATGTGAAAAAGTATGAAGGAATTGTTCAAAATTCACCAAAATTTCACCACAGTGTCTTAAAGCATTAAAAGTATTGCACACCAAATTTCAGAGCTTTAACCCTTAAATTAACGGAACTGGAGCCGTTTTCAAATTTAACCCCTAGACAGTCCCAGCTATATGCTTTGCTGAGACCCAACCAAGCCCAGAGGGGAATACGATACCAAATGACGCCTTCTAGAAGCTTTTTTAGTGATTCTTAGATCCTCACACATGCATCTGCATGCCTTGCTATCCAAAAACAACTGCGCAGTAATGGCGCGAAAATGAGGCTGAGTCTATAACTAGAAAGGCCCCCAGACTAAAAAAGGTGTCCAACACAGTGCCTGCCATTTTTTAAACGTTCCCCAAGATTATGTAACGGGGTTTGGCCTAGGCCCACAATTACCCCTGTGGGTCTTTACCCCAGCTACCTCCATGTGCTCTGCAGGCTGATCCTGAGTCTCCGCTACCTGGGAGTTGGGGTACATGACTGTGGCAGTGCCTCCACCTGACTGGGCATCCAGGGCAAGAATGGGTTTCCCAGACAGGAACATAATAAATAACTACAACACACACAGTAATAACAGTAAAACAGTATGAACATGTATTAAAGGATTATGGCAAATAAAAAATAAGGCAAGAAATACAGTGACTAACTAACACACCAACTCTCTCTAACCAGGCCCAGCACCCTCCCAAACCACCTGCGAACCCACCCTCAGACTTCACCCTAATGGCTGATGGGTACCAGTTGGTGCACAGAAATGTTGGGGCCCTTTAAGGTAATCCACATGCATTTAAACAGTTACAGCTCATAGGAAACTGCAATCCACAGGAAGAGCTGTTTATAAGTTTATGTGATGGACAGAATGCCATGTTAGTATGACAAGGAGAGAGGATACTTCTTACCACTAAACAGGCTGAAAGAAAACTCCAAGGTCTGCCAGTCATTTACTTTGTCTGCATTCTTCTCCACAGCTCTCTCACAGGGTCAGACTGCAGCTGGCAGCATACACTAAATCAGCAGAGGAATGCTGTTACTTTACAAGATGAAGTCTGCAGCTCTCTCACAGCCAGGCCTCACACACACACCTTCACTGCTCTGACATGTCTGCTTCCTCCTGTGTCTTACACTCTTCTTTCAGTTTCACTTGATCACATGACCAACCAGTCTAATAGTTGCCTAGGCAACTTCTCCTGCAGAATGTATACAGGTGCAAAAGTTCACAGGAAAATGTTCAACAGGAAGGGCTACATTCTCCCCCTCGTAAAATCCTTGCCTTCCACTGGCAAGGTTCCACCAAGAGGTAATTGAAAAAACAAAACATATAAATAATAATAAATGCACTAACAGTCCTATAAACAAATGTTAACTATCTTACAGTTTATTCTAGTACAGAGGGGTTCCAACATTCATAATGTCCGCAACCGCATACAGAAAATCAACCATTTTAGACTGTACCTGGGGCATATGTACATAACTGGGTTCTCCGACTTGATCGTAAGTAAGAACCCTGGGAGGCTGTCGTATTCTAGTACCCAGTCTCTGTTCTCTCTGAGGAAGTCCAGAATGTGCCTGGGAATCTTCAGCTCTGGCCACTTGGGTGGGGAGATCACCAGATGCTTGAGACCCTGGCTCTCCCATGATACAAGAGTCTCTTTTTGGGGTCCCAGGCACAAAGTTGGGGCTGTTGGGATTCAATGTAGAGGAGGCTAAGGGAGGAGAGGAAGGAAAGCGCTGTGTATCCTCAGCAGGAGGAGACCACCATTGATCCTCAGCACTAAGAGCTTCTGGAGTCTCTACTGCCTCATTTTCAGGACTCTCCGTTGTGCTTTTCTCCCATTCACTACTACTCCCTTCCTCTTCATCGATATAGGCTATTGGTAGTAGATGGTTCCTATGCCAAGCTTTGATCCGGCCTTCTGGGCCTTTTATATTATACACTGGCAGCCCCTTTAGCTTAGACACAACTTCAAATACTGTATCCTTCCATCTGTCTGCTAATTTGTGTTTCCCAGGTACCCCTAGATTCCGGAGGAGAACCTTATCTCCCGCTTGGACTTCCCGATGCTTCACTTTGGTATCGTATCTTCTTTTGTTGCGTTCCTCCATTTTTGCCGCAGCTTGAGTGGCCAACTCGTAGGCACTGTGAAGGTTTTGTCTGAGGGTCCTCACATACTGGAAGTGAGAGTCTGACTTTGTCCCATCTGGGGACACCCCCAACCGGACATCTATCGGTAGTCTGGCTTCCCTTCCAAACATTAGGAAATAGGGTGAGAATCCTGTAGACTCATGCCTTGTGCAATTATATGCGTGGACCATGGCTTCTACATGCTTACTCCAGGACCGCTTCTCCACTTGTTTCAGAGTCCCGAGCATGTCTAGGAGTGTCCTATTAAAACGCTCAGGCTGGGCATCACCCTCAGGGTGGTAGGGTGTTGTTCTGGACTTGTGAACCTGCAACATATCCAACAGTTCTTTGATCAGCTTACTCTCAAAGTCTCTACCTTGATCAGAATGTATTCGATTGGGCAGACCGTAGTGCATAAAATATTTCTGCCAGAGGACCTTGGCTACGGTCACAGCCTTCTGGTCTTTAGTGGGAAAAGCCTGAGCGTATCTGGTGAAATGGTCTGTTACTACCAGAACATTCCCAATTCCGGTAGTATCATTCTCAATACATAGATAGTCCATGCACACAAGATCCAGGGGTCCTGTACTTCTCAGGTGGCCCATAGGGGCAGCTCTCACAGGCAGAGTCTTTCTCTGAATACATCTTCTGCAGGTCTTCACATAATGTTCAACATGTTCTCTCATGCGAGGCCAATAGAACCGGTCTTGTACCAGGCCATAGGTCTTGTCTACCCCAAGATGCCCATGTTGATCATGGAGGGCTCTTAGGACCATTCCCCGATATCTATGAGGTAACACTAGCTGCTTTCGACCAGGGTGGTCATGGTATTTTATAATTCTATAAAGGATTCCATCTTCTAGATGTAGTTTACTCCATTCTCTCCGGTACAAATCTCTTTGTCCAATGGGAAGGGAGCTCAGTAATTTAGGGTTCTTGGCTCTCATTGCCTTGAGGACTGTCCCTATATACCAGTCCTGTGACTGGGCTTTCTTCTTGTCTTCATTGGTTATGTGAGACCACTGTTGGAGCATTGCAGGAGCACAGAATACCTCTGGTACGGCTTCTGGGGAGTGACATATGGAGTCTATTCCTCTGAGTTCAGAGAACTCATCCTGCCTCTCAGCCACTACATATGTTTGGCACAGGGCTCCTACCCCAGGCACAGGGATTTCTTCCCATTCCTCCTTTTCTTCATGAGGAGGATGTCCAGGTCTGCGGGACAGAGCATCCGCACTGACATTCATAGGGCCTGGCTTGTATTTAAGGCTGAAACTATAGTTCGACAATGCTGCCAGCCACCTATGCCCTGTGGCATCCAGCTTTGCTGTTGTTTGAATATAAGTAAGCGGATTGTTATCCGTCCTTACCTCGAATGTTGCTCCATATAAATAGTCATGTAACTTGTCCACAATTGCCCACTTGAGCGCCAAGAATTCTAGCTTATGGACCGGATAGTTTTTCTCTGCACCAGTTAGACTTCTACTTATGTAGGCCACTGGTCTTAACCCTTCCGGGTAGCTCTGATGCAATACGGCCCCTAGGCCTTCCATACTGGCATCAACATGGAGCACATATGGTTTCTCAGGATCTGAATATGCCAATACAGGAGCTTCTGTGAGTCTTTTCTTCAAGATTAAGAAGGCTTCTTCGCATCCTGAGGTCCATTTCTTTCCGAAGGAGTCTTTAGGACTTGGCGCCTTAACACCCTCTATAGCAGAGGTAGTCTTTAACAGGTTGTGTAGCTCTCGAGCAATCTTTGAATAGTCTTTCACAAACCTCCGGTAGTAACCGCAGAATCCAAGAAATGAGCGCAGCTCACTGATGTTATCTGGCCTGGGCCAGTTCATCACCGCTTCAATTTTGGTCGGGTCAGTTGTCACACCTTGTGCGGAAACAATGTGACCTACATATGTAACAGAGTTCTGGGCAAACCGACATTTGTCTATTGATAATTTCAGACCCTCTGCTTGGAGTCGATCCAACACCTTCAGCAATCGCTGTTCGTGCTCTTCTGGTGTCCTTCCAAACACTATGAGGTCATCAAGATAGACTAGGCACTCTTTGGGATTCATATCCCCCACAGTCTTCTCCATCAGCCTTTGAAAGGTGGCGGGAGCTCCAGTGACCCCTTGGGGCATCCTGGTAAACTCGTAGAATCCCAAGGGACAGATGAAAGCTGTCTTTTCCTGATCCTCCTTCTTCATGGGTACCTGATAATACCCAGACCTCAAGTCCAGAACGCTGAACCACTGGCTTCCAGAAAGGGCATCTAGCAGATCTTCTATCCGTGGCAGAGTATATTGATCTGGCACAGTCCTTTTGTTTAAAGTCCGATAGTCTATGCAGAGCCGGACTGTGCCATTCTTTTTCCTAACTACCACTATGGGTGAGGCATATGGACTTCTGGACTCTCTAATAATGCCAGATTCTTCCATCTGTTTGAGTATATCCCGGACATCTTCCACATCTCGAGGGGGTATTCTCCTTGATCTTTCTCTGAAAGGAGCTGGGTCAGAAAGTCTGATAGCATGTGTGGCACTCTTTGCACATCCCACATCCATTTCTTTCCTGGAGAAGACTTTCTCTCGAGTAGCTAATTTGGATCGGAGGCTATCTCTCCACTTTTGTGGTAGAGGAGAATCTTCCAGTTCAAAAACTATAGGTCCTTCATGATCACCTCCCTGTTCTGCCTTTACAGACATTACTGAAGAGACTTGGTCCAACAAGTGAATCACACCAATCTTCTGGTGACGATCAATTCTGATCTCTGTGGGTGTTAAGTTTCTTATCATTATCGGAAAATCTTTACACCAGTGATTCCGCCAGTCTTTCACCTCAGGTATGAGAGTCCACCCCTTTTTTGCATCCTCCTCAGGCAAGGACTCAATGAGGTATTGCCTGGTTCCTCCTGATATTTCATGGTGCATAGATGCTATGGCTCGTAGAGTCTTAGTCTCTCCAGGCCTTACAAATAAAGGTTCTTTCCCCGAGTAGTGGCATGATCCTGGTCTAGCTTGTAGGGCTAGTCGATGGCACTCTTTCCCTAGAACAGGGCTGACTTCCATCAGTCTGGTTAGAGATACATCTCCCACTTCAGTTAGGTAGGCCCTGAACATGTCCTGCACCATTCTTGCGTTGGTACCCAAAATTATTGGGGCGCACATTGTTTTCTTCATGGAGCATACAAGAGCTTCCAATTCCATAGGGCAGATCATTCCTGTGTTTAACTGTGGGATGGTTATTGTCACTCTTATACATCCCTCTACAGGCTGGGCCTGAGATCCCACTCCCCACAACTGCAACTCTCCTGCTGGCTCCAGGGGAATATGTTTTAGATGATGGTCATAGAAGTCTCTATTAATGATGGTGACCTGGGATCCAGTATCTAACAAGGCCGAGGCATGAATATCTTCTATTTGTAACTGTATCAGAGATTTGGGCCCGATCTTGGCCCCCACAGATAACATGGGTGTGGTTTTTTTTCCTCTTTTCCTGAAAGGACTGGTAACTTGAGCCTCCTCCAGCTCAATAGCTAGCACTTCCACTCCTGTATCTGATGAATTAGTGGGACACTCCCGCTTGAAATGTCCTGATTTTCCACACTTAAAACAGTTCCCTTGGGGGGACTGTTCCTCTGGGAATAACCTTCCTGTGGTCTCCCTGCGGTGCTGCCTCCTGGTAGGAGAATAATCTGTTCTTCTTGGCAATGACTTAGACAATAATTCTAATTCAGCTACCTTTTTTTTAAGGACGAACAGTTCCATATCCTCTTTCTCTGCAGCTTTAGAAGAATTTCCTTTTTGTGGAGGAGATGGGGACATTTGGTTCTCCAGTACTTTTGCTTTTCGGATCAGTGTGGAATAGGACAAGACTTGATCATCCAACTTAACTCTTAACATGATCATGACTGGATCATTGCTAAGGCCTCCCTTCTGAATTTGTTTGGATAGTCGAGCATCCAACTCAGATGCAGTGACTGCTCCATTATGAAACAGTTTTCCCAGTGACAATTGTAATCGATTGATATAGTCTGAAGCTTTCTCATGTTCCTTCTGTTTAGTGGCTAGGAACTTAATTAATAGATCATCAGAGTCCTCTGATTTTCCATACGCATCCTGCAAAACTTTCAGGTAATCTTGTGCAGTAGCTTGTTCATTCACTCCCCTAAACAGCCTTATCATATTCGTAGCTGGGAAACGAAGACTCTCCATTATCCGTTGTTTTTTTATGTTATCCGTACAAGACCATTCTTCCAATAATTGTACAGCATTATCCTTCCAGGCCTTAAAGGGTTCCTCCCCGGCAGGAACAGGCTGATTCCCAGAAAACACTTTCAGCTTACGGTAACTGTGGGTATGGGTAGCTGTTACTATGGCTTCTGAAAGTTTTTGCAGTATTTCAGATATGTTACTCTCTCCTGAACTTGTGGCTCTCAATAGGGAATCGCCTGGTTTTGGGGATGTTGGAGATGAGGGAACCACTAGATCTTGGGTCTTAGGGGCAGTTGTCCCTTGCACACTGGAAAAGTAGACATTTCGTTTGGGGATGGCCCCAGTCTCTACAGGGGTAACCGGTAATCTCCTGGCGGGTTTCTCTGACAAAGGGGACAGAATCTGGGAATAACTTGATACATTAAAGTCTCTTTGGCCTATACTGGAGGGTTGCTGCAGTGTAACCCCTTCCTCCTTATCAGGGAGAGCATACACTAAGCGACATCCTTCAGGAGCTGCTTCAAGAAGGTATAGACATGTAGGCCTATGACGGCCTCTCAAATCTGCATGGGAATATACTAACATGTAAGTTTGACCGTATGAATCATGCAGGATATCTCTGATGGTAGCCATCTCTATTCCCAGTACAATCTCTACGCACTTGGTGATATGTTTTATTTCACTATAGGGAGGTACCTGGCATATCATCACTGCATGATGCAATGGTACCTTCTGTTGCTGGGCCCAATCTGTTACAAATGGGAGTGTGGGCCGGGGAATTAACGTATCCTTACTGGGTGTACCCCAATTTATCTCAGCAGTGCCTCCAAATGTAACGGGGTTTGGCCTAGGCCCACAATTACCCCTGTGGGTCTTTACCCCAGCTACCTCCATGTGCTCTGCAGGCTGATCCTGAGTCTCCGCTACCTGGGAGTTGGGGTACATGACTGTGGCAGTGCCTCCACCTGACTGGGCATCCAGGGCAAGAATGGGTTTCCCAGACAGGAACATAATAAATAACTACAACACACACAGTAATAACAGTAAAACAGTATGAACATGTATTAAAGGATTATGGCAAATAAAAAAATAAGGCAAGAAATACAGTGACTAACTAACACACCAACTCTCTCTAACCAGGCCCAGCACCCTCCCAAACCACCTGCGAACCCACCCTCAGACTTCACCCTAATGGCTGATGGGTACCAGTTGGTGCACAGAAATGTTGGGGCCCTTTAAGGTAATCCACATGCATTTAAACAGTTACAGCTCATAGGAAACTGCAATCCACAGGAAGAGCTGTTTATAAGTTTATGTGATGGACAGAATGCCATGTTAGTATGACAAGGAGAGAGGATACTTCTTACCACTAAACAGGCTGAAAGAAAACTCCAAGGTCTGCCAGTCATTTACTTTGTCTGCATTCTTCTCCACAGCTCTCTCACAGGGTCAGACTGCAGCTGGCAGCATACACTAAATCAGCAGAGGAATGCTGTTACTTTACAAGATGAAGTCTGCAGCTCTCTCACAGCCAGGCCTCACACACACACCTTCACTGCTCTGACATGTCTGCTTCCTCCTGTGTCTTACACTCTTCTTTCAGTTTCACTTGATCACATGACCAACCAGTCTAATAGTTGCCTAGGCAACTTCTCCTGCAGAATGTATACAGGTGCAAAAGTTCACAGGAAAATGTTCAACAGGAAGGGCTACAATTATAATGCCAATTATAAGCTACAATCTGCATAATATGCCCCAATAAAGCAATCGTTTTAGCCCATAAAAATGTCTACCAGTTTTTAAGCCCTTTTTTAAGCCCTTTATTCTTTTATATTTGACTAAGAAAATGGCTTACCGGTCCCCATGAGGGGAAATGACAGCCTTCCAGCATTACATGGTCTTGTTAGAAATATGGCTAGTCATACCTTAAGCAGAAAGGTCTGCTAACTGTTTCCCCCAACTGAAGTTACTTCATCTCAACAGTCCTGTGTGGAAACAGCAATCGATTTTAGTTACTGTCTGCTAAAATCATCTTCCTCTTACAAACAGAAATCTTCATCCTTTTCTGTTTCAGAGTAAATAGTACATACCAGCACTATTTTAAAATAACAAACACTTGATAGAAGAATAAAAACTACATTTAAACACAAAAAAACTCTTAACCATCTCCGTGGAGATGTTGCCTGTGCAACGGCAAAGAGAATGACTGGGGTGGGCGGAGCCTAGGAGGGATCATGTGACCAGCTTTGCTGGGACTCTTTGCCATTTCCTGTTGGGGAAGAGAATATCCCACAAGCAAGGATGACGCCGTGGACCGGACACACCAATGTTGGAGAAAGTATATTTCTATAACAGTGTTGGTTATTCAAGACTGGGGAATGGTAAATAAAGGGATTATCTATCTTTTTAAACAATAACATTTTTGGTGTTTACCATCCCTTTAAAAAGTGCTTATTCTATCTGTTAAATATATATTTTTTTAGGTTTAATGTTGATTTAAAGGGACACTGAACCCTAATTTTTCTTTTGTGATTCAGATAGAGCATGACATTTTAAGCAACTTTCTAATTAACTCTTATTATCAATTTGTCTTCATTCTCTTGGTATCTTTATTTGAAATGCAAGAATGTAAGTTTAGATGCCGGCCCATTTTTTATGAACAACCTGGGTTGTTCTTGCTGATTGGCGGATAAATTCATCCACCGATAAAAAAATTGCTGTCCAGAGTTCTAAAACAAAAAAAAAGCTTAGATGCCTTCTTTTTCAAATAAAGATAGCAAGAGAACGAAGAAAAATTGATAATAGGAGTAAATTAGAAAGTTGTTTAAAATTGCATGGTCTATCTGAATCACGAAAGAAAAAAATTTGAGTTCAGTGTCCCTTTAAGGGTAATATACATTTTTATCGCTCTCTTTTCTGTGCATTCTAACATATAGTGGCTTTTTTGTTTTTTGACTGGCGTGCGCTTATGGAGACATTTGTCAGCATTATGGTTTTTGCATCAGCAAACTTCATACTCAACGGGGACCTTGTGGATATGCAGAGAGCAAAATTAAGGTCAATTAGGGTTTAGCACAGACCTGGCAGATATCTTAATTAGAGTGATTTCAGTGGCCTTGTCTCTCATGTTGTTATGAAACAGCCAACTGCTGAGTGGGTTTTGCAGTTTTCCCTCTCTCTCTGCAGCTGTTAATGTAACTGTGGCTTAAGCCCATGACAACAGCTGAGAATGACCCGCCTTGGTACAGTCTGAGAGAGGAGGAGGGAACTGCCACTGATAATGAGTTTGCAAACTTCTTGTGGTATCTATTACATATAACTTGCAGATGCCTCCCGCTTCCGTTCAGAGACAGATGGAGGAATTACTTGCCTGACACGGAAAAATGGTCTTGGTTACATAGAGCTGTCACTGATTTTAAAGGGACATTGTAGTGTTTAGATAAATGGGTGTATTGGTTGGGCGGGGTGTCACATTTTTTAACAAATTAACATTTTTCTTTCAAGTATTTTGGTTTATTCCGAGATTGATTCTTTTTGCTCACCCTCTGTGACATTTTTAGAGCATAAGGAGAACTTTATTGGTGTATACACACCCTGCATGCGCTCAAATAACAGCCAATCACAAGCAATGTGCGTTTTGCACCAATTAGTAGCTACGCATTCTCTGATATTAGCTTCTAAGGCAAGCGAAAGGGCCAATCTCTGAATAAAGTAAACATATAAGAAAGTTTTTATATTGTGAACTTGATGTTGTGGCTCAATAGCCCTTTAAATATATACACACTAAAATGTCCTTTAAAGGGACATTAAACACTAAATACATTTTATAAGTGTAATATTAAGGCTATTCCCTGCCTTCCTCTAGTCATGGGTGCCGCCATTTTGAAATCTATCTTTCATAACATTCCAGTGCTGATGTGTTTGCACATGTGCAGTAACTCTCCTTCAGATATCTGCAGTGTACCCTAGGTTCCATAAAGGCAGCACCATAATTAGAGGAAGGTGTATAAAATGTATTTAGTGCTTAATGTCCCCTTAAAAAGCTTGTTATTTGTCTTCCACATAAAATACTGGATGAGCAGTGGCTGATTAGGAGAAAGAGGTAGGGGAAGTTGTGATCAAATCTCAGACAAGACCCCATGACCCTAACCTTTCTGTTAACCTCAGATCAGAGCCAATGTATTAAAGGGATATAAAATTGCAAGAAAATTCTGTAATGTTTTAAAGTATTTTATTATAGCACTATTGTTTGTATATAACTATGTGTTTAACTGATATAAATGGCAGCTCCACATTGGCAACTCACTGACCTAGCTAAACACATCTAGTGAGCCAATGACAAGAGCTATAGGTGCGTAGCCACCAATCATTAGTTTGCTCCTGGCAGTATATGAAATTTTAAGAGAGTTTTCAGTTAATTTCTATTTTTATTATCAAATTTACTTTTTACTCTTGTTGAAAAGCATACCTAGGTAGACTTAGGACCAGCAATGCACTACTGGGAGCTGGAAATATGCCTCTCGTTATTGGCTCACCACATGGGTTAAAAGGACAGTCTTCAATAGAAATGTTATTGTTTAAAAAGATAGATAATCCCTTTATTACCCATTCTCCAGTTTTGCATAAACACAACAGTTATATTAATGCACTTTTTACCTCTATGATTACCTTGTATCTAAGCATCTTCTGACAGCCCCCTGATCACATGACTTTTTATTTATTATCTTTGACTTGCATTTTAGCCAATTAGTGCTGTGTTGTGCCAACTCTTAAATAACTCCATGGGCATGAGCACAATATTATCTATATGGCCCACATGAACTAGCAGTCTACTGTTGTGAAAAGCTAATAAAAAAGCATGTGATAAGAGGCTGCCTGTAGTGGCTTAGAAACATGCAGAAATTTAGAGGTTTAAATGTTATAAAGTTTATTAATATAACAATGTTGGTTGTGCAAAGCTGGGGAATTGGTAGTAAAGGCATTATCTATCTTTTTAAACAATATTTTTTTTTGTGTAGACTGTCCCTTTAAAGTAGATCTGACTCTAACTATGTGTTTAATACCAGGGGTTAATAAACACAGCTATATACAAACAGTGCAATAATAAAATGCTCTAACACAGACTGTTTTCTTATTGAACGTTTATGTCTGTTTAAAGGGATAACAAGGTCAAAATTGAAATACACACATATGCTATGAGGGTCCGTGCACCAGTATTCAAATATCACATTTTATCAGAGAGTCAGAAGTGTCTTATAGGACACAAATTAAGTCTTTGCAGGCACAATAAACACCACTATCAGCTCTCTGAACTTGAAAACTGGTGCACGGGGCTCTTAGAGCATATGTGAGTATGCCTTTAACCCCTTAACGACCGAGGACGTGCAGGGTACGTCCTCAAAAAAAAGGCAGTTAATGCCTGAGGACGTACCCTGCACGTCCTCGGTGTGGAAAGCAGCTGGAAGCGATCCTGCTCGCTTCCAGCTGCTTTCCGGTTATTGCAGTGATGCCTCGATATCGAGGCATCCTGCAATAACCATTTGTAGCCATCCGATGCAGAGAGAGCCACTCTGTGGCCCTCTCTGCACCGGACATTAACGGCTACGTTTGAGGGTGGATAGGAGCCGGTGTGGGAGGCGGGTGGCGGCCATCGATGGCCCCGGATGATGCTGAGGGGGGCGGGATCGGGGGCGGGAATGCCCGGGGGGCGCGCACGGGCGCGCGCGCGTGCACGGGGGGTGGGGGCGGGCGCGTGCACGGGAGGGAGCGGGTGGGAACCGCTGCACTACAGAAAAAGTACCATTAAAATTTACTAAAAAGGGGAAATAAAGTTGGCAGTAAAAAGATCAGGCAGGTGGTGGGGGTTGGTCTGTGGGGGGGGGGAAGCTACACTACAGAAACTAAAAATAAAAAAAATAAAAAAACGTTTTATTTTGCAAAATGGGTACTGGCAGACAGCTGCCAGTACCCAAGATGGCCCCCAATAAGGCAGATGGGGAGGATTAGAGAGCTGTTTGGGGGGATCAGGGAGGTTGGGGGCTAAGGGGGGATGCTACACCCCAAGCATATGTAAATATGCTTTAAAAAAATAAAAATAAAAATAAAAAAACCTTTTATTTTAGTACTGGCAGACTTTCTGCCAGTACTTAAGATGGCGGAGACAATTGTGGGGTGGGGGAGGGAAGGGAGCTGTTTGGGAGGGATCAGGGGGTCTGATGTGTCAGGTGGGAGGCTGATCTCTACACTAAAGCTAAAATTAACCCTGCAAGCTCCCTACAAACTACCTAATTAACCCCTTCACTGCTAGCCATAATACACGTGTGATGCGCAGCAGCATTTAGCGGCCTTCTAATTACCAGAAAGCAACGCCAAAGTCATATATGTCTGCTATTTCTGAACAAAGGGGATCCCAGAGAAGAATTTACAACCATTTGTGCCATAATTGCACAAGCTATTTGTAAATAATTTCAGTGAGAAACCTAAAATTGTGAAAAATTCAACGTTTTTTTTAATTTGATCGCATTTAGCGGTAAAATGGTGGCATGCAATATACCAAAATGGGCCTTGATCAATACTTTGGGTTGTCTGCTACACTACACTAAAGCTAAAATTAACCCTATAAGCTCCCTACAAGCTCCCTAATTAACCCCTGCACTACTGGGCATAATACACGTGTGGTGCGCAGCGGCATTTAGCGGCCTTCTAATTACCAAAAAGCAATGCCAAAGCCATATATGTCTGCTATTTCTGAACAAAGGGGATCCCAGAGAAAAATTTACAACCATTTATGCCATAATTGCACAAGCTGTTTGTAAATAATTTCAGTGAGAAACCGAAAGTTTGTGAAAAAGTGAACGACTTTTTGTATTTGATCGCATTTGGCGGTGAAATGGTGGCATGAAATATACCAAAATTGGCCTAGATCAATACTTTGGGATGTCTTCTAAAAAAATATATATACATGTCAAGGGATATTCAGGGATTCCTGAAAGATATCAGTGTCCCAATGTAACTAGCGCTAGTCTTGAATAAAATGGTTTGGAAATAGCAAAGTGCTACTTGTATTTATGGCCCTATAACTTGCAAAAAAAAGCAAAGAACATGTAAACATTGGGTATTTCTAAACTCAGGACAAAATTTAGAAAATATTTAGCATGGGTGTTTTTTTGTGGTTGTAGATGTGTAACAGATTTTGGGGGTCAAAGTTAGAAAAAGTGTTTTTTTTCTATTTTTTTCTCATATTTTATAAAAAAAATTATAATAAATTATAAGATATGATGAAAATAATGGTATCTTTGGAAAGTCCATTTAATGGCGAGAAAAACGGTATATAATATGTGTGGGTACAATAAATGAGCAAGAGGAAAATTACAGCTAAACACAAACACCACAAAAATGTAAAAATAGCCTTGGTCCCAAACGGACAGAAAATGGAAAAGTGCTGCGGTCATTAAGGGGTTAAAAAGCAATAATAACTTTTACTAGAAACATTTTTGCTAATGGAAGTATATTGCAAAAACGCTACTTTCTAAAATTGAAATGCACCCGCGCACATTTCCATTTTGCCCTTTCTATCTCTTTTTTTAAACATATGTTTTACAGGACAGCAAGTTGTAATACCAGAAAAGTTAATTATTAGACACCTGGCAAGCCTGCCCTTTAACCATTATATAGACCACTTGACCCACTTGTTTTGACATTCTCGTAAGGGTGGGAGGGGATATCCATCTCATGTAACTGAGTCCTATTGTGCATAAATATTGTTGTTACGTTATCCAGAAACCTGTTAATCTGCTGTGACAATATAAAAATAGGATATCGACCCATGCTGCTTAACCCTTTCGTGACCGGGTTATAAAGTCTACATCAGAACAACGATCGAGATTTAAATTATGGGATCGCGTCCCGATGACGCTAGGAACGCCCTCCAGACCGCGATCAAATCCTGCAAGCGCAGTAGTCTTCAGGACAGCCGTTGGCTATGACGTTGTATTCCGTCATACCGGCTTTAAAGCACAGCGCCGTTGTGATGGAATACAACATCGGCAAAAGGTTAAAGGGACAGTATACTGTAAAATTGTTTTCCCTTATAAAACAAATAAGTTTTTATTGCTCATGTTTTGTTCTTTAGTATTTGTGTTTACATTTAAAGTAATTTGTGGTTACATTAAACTCAATTTGTATTTAAAGGGACACTAAACCCAAATTTTTTCTTTAATGATTCGGATAGAGCATGCATTGTCAAGCAACTTTCTAATTTACTCCTATCATTAATTTTTCTTTGTTCTCCTGCTATCTTTATTTAAAAAGCAGGGATGCAAAGATTGGGAGCAGGCCCATTTTTGCTTCAGAACCTGGGTTACGCTTGCTTAATGGTGGCTTAAATGTAGCCACCAATCAACAAGTGCTATCCAGGGTGCTGAACCTAAAATGGGCTGCTTAAGTTCCTGATTTTTTTTTAATAAAGATAGTAAAAGAACAAAGAAAAATGTTGAGCTCAGTGTCCCTTTAATTCTCTTGGTCTCCTTTGTTGAAGGAGCAGTAATGCACTACTGGAATATATGTGCAGCCACCAATCAGCAGCTTCTGAGCATACCTAGGTATGCTTTTCAACAAAAGGATACAAAAGAATGAAACATATTAGATTCCAGAAATTAATTTTATGTCCCCTTAAGAGGTGCAACTGTATGTTCTTTGACATTTTAAAGAGTAAAAGGAAAGTTTAAATTGAAAATTTGAGGGAAACCCCCCTCTTTAGCTTTACAGAAGCCTGTGTCATGATTTCACCTGTTGTTTTGTACGACTTAGTGAGCAGATGTCAGATTTCTCATGTCAGCAGGTTCCTAGAAAGCCACATCAAGACAATTTAACGTGGTATTTGGAGCGCACATTATGTCCAGATTACAGTAACGTTTGGTGCACATTATGAACACGCATTACATACTTTTTTGACATGTAGGAGTAAGGGAGGAATGCCAAGAGCCTTTGCAGATGTCCGGTACACAACGAACGCCCCTACAGAGAACACAAAGAAATGACACCAATAGACCTACATTGTGTCCCACACAAACTGTCACAGATATAATCTCTGCAGTAGATCTATAGTAACCTAGATACATAGACTTGTGACAAATACACAAAGATATGCAATCATAGTAAGACATGTTTTATTACAGAAATAGATACAAGATTTCAATAATAAAATACTTTAATGAACATACCTGCATAGAACTATGGTTAAACACATAGTTAAAGTCAGCTATGCACTACTGGTCACTAAACCAATCAGGGTGGCTTGTGTGCATATCTGTCAATCACTGGCTCAGGATCAGTAGTGTATTGCTGACTTTAAAACTGTACGTTTAACCCTTTGGTAGTAATGCCAAATGGTCTAGCACATTAGATTATTTTGTTATTAATATTTTATGTTATTGTTATAAATATTATTAACTATTATTTATATTGCACCAGCATTTTACACAGGGCCATACAGAGGTACAGTAACAAAAAGGTTTTGTTTCTGCTGTTTAAAATGACATTGTAACATACAGGAGATTCATGTCTGTTCCCAATTGATACTTGGGAATCCTGTGTTTATAGGCTAATAGGGATAACTCCCATTTATTAGTAGAAAGGACATTACAGACAAGAATCCTTAAGTATAAAATAATAAAGTAGTTGTATTTACCAGGAGGAACATTTGTTTTCACAAAACTAAAAGCTAATGTATTTTAAAAA
Organism: Bombina bombina; assembly: GCF_027579735.1. Taxonomy (NCBI): domain Eukaryota; kingdom Metazoa; phylum Chordata; class Amphibia; order Anura; family Bombinatoridae; genus Bombina; species Bombina bombina. Next base: position 259,109 of record NW_026511410.1, on the reverse strand, counting down.
ATAGAAATTAAGCTGCCCTACAGACTGCCCTTAATATTAGTTCTCGTAGAAATACTTTTCCTCTTCCTTCAGCTGCTTTATGTATTTACAAAGGGATACTATGTTATGCAGTACTATACAGGGTAATAAAGCTTTTTTGATTAATATAGAAACGGCTACCAAACAATATCACTTGTGCAAATTATAGGGATTTAGAAACCTGAAGTTTATTAAAGGGACAGTATTTCCCTTAATGTGTTTCCAATTACTTTTTTTTTACCAGCTGCAGAATATAAAATGTATGAGATTTGCTTTTTAAGGCTTGTTTGTGTATATGAATTAGCCGATTTTGTGTTTTGAAGCCACAACCTAATAAAATGGGTTGAGCTTGTAGGTAAAATCAGATCTCATTACTTTATCACATTGTGTACATATACCTGCTTCTGTACCTTATATCTGTCCATAAACCAATCACCAATACTTGGAGAGAACAATGGAAAATTAACATTTGATTACCTTATCTGTTCTATAACCCACTGGGAGTGTAATTTCTTCTACTGGCTGTGGTAACACAGCTTGGCCTTGAGGCCAAAAACTTTCAGGATGGGTGGGGATACTAGAGGCTAAATAAACTATTTTAAATGCCAATATAAGGGTAATGGAAATACTTGTAAACAATTTAATACACTCCAGCAGGTAAAGTGGATAATTTGGAACAAATTAAATGGGAGAATTTGTTTGAGTAAACTGTCCCTTTAAGATTATGCAGTTATAAACCAAGTTATATATTAATACGCTTGTACTGTGCAGCACACGTTACTGTGTAATAATACTGCCATCCAGTGGACAGATTTTATTATTACCATTATTTATAAATTACCACAGCACTATATATAATATTACAGGTCTGATTATCTAACATTTGCTGAATCATACATAAAAAAACTCTCAGATACTCACAAGGGAATCCTCTTAAGAAAAAAAACAAAATCCTACACCCATGGAACATTCTTATTCAGCTCACTAGGATAGTTGGGGAAACTTTAAAATAAATAAAACAATTATGGATTTAAAAGTACAAATTTCTCAGTGTTTTTTGCATGTTCAGTGTAGTTTTATTAAATGTTTTACTATGTGCATTAAAGGGATACTAAACCCACATTTTTTCTTTCATGATTCAGATAGTGCATGCAATTTTAAGCAACTTTCTAATTTACTCCTATTATCAATTTCTCTTCATTCTTTTGCTATCTTTAAAAAAGAAGGCATCTAAGCTAAGGACCCAGATAGTTTTTGGTTCAGACCCTGGACTGCACTTGTTTAATTGTGGGTGCATTTAGCCACCAATCAGCAAGAACAACCCAGGTGGTGAACCAAAAATGGGACAGATTCTAAACTAACATTCTTGCTTTTCAAATAAAGATAGTAAGAGAATGAAGAAAAAATGATAATAGGAGTACATTAGAAAGTTGCTTAAAATTGCATGCTCTATCTGAATCATGATAGAAAAAAAATTGGGTTCAGTGTCCCTTTAAACAATTTTGTTCACTAACAATTTAAATATTTTCATTAAGTATGAAATTTGAAGAACTATTGTGTAGTTAAATGATTTAAGAATATACATTTTTACTGCATCTTTTTAGTTCAAAACTTCTTTTATTCATTTCGTACAATTTTTAAATTACAATTCTTTTTGTCAGCCGTGTTTTAATATATGCATCTCCTTCACATACTTAAATGCAGGGAATGCACTGTTGAGAGACACACATTTCTCAATTTAAAAACGGCCTTTAGAGGATTCTAACAGTGTTTTATTGTACTGGTTAGATTTCTCAAAGAAAAAGCCCAGAGACATTTAAAGGGACACTGAACCCAAATGTTTTCTTTCCTGATTCAGATAGAGCATGTAGTTTTAAGCAACTTTCTAATTTACTCCTATTATCAATGTTTCTTCATTCTCATGCTATCTTTATTTGAAAAAGAAGGTGTCTAAGCTGGACAGCAGTTTTTGATTGGTGGATGAATTTATCCACCAATCAGCAAGGACAACCTAGGTTGTTCACCAAAAATGGGCCGGCATCTAAACTTACATTCTTGCATTTCAAATAAAGATACCAAGAGAATAAAGAAAATTTGATAATAGGAGTAAATTAGAAAGTTGCGTAAAATTTCATGCTCTATCTGAATCACAAAAGAAAATATTTGTGTTCAGTGTCCCTTTAAATATTCGGGGACCTAGGTGTTATTGTGTAGTTTTGTTATAGAGTAACTTAAAGTGATGCTAAATTCAATACTTTTATTTTGTGCCATTCGATGTAACATTTAAAAATAATATGTTTCATTCATGAAAATACACAAATTTAAAACTTACTGTAGTAATTTACATATAACCGCTTCTTTGCTACTGCACGCTCCGGCAGCCCCAACACTGAGACCTTTTTTTTCCCCCCTGATGTTTTCGCCATTGTCCAACGAAAATTGTGCCATTTTGGCATGTTTCAATGTAAAAAAAACAAACAGGATCTTTTGCGCATGCGTTACCAACATCATACGCAAAAAGATCATGTGTTTTTTTTTTTAAATAGAAACATGCAAAATATGCAACAATTTTCATTGGACAACGGCGAAAAAACAGAATTTATGCTTACCTGATAAATTACTTTCTCCAACGGTGTGTCCGGGCCACGGCGTCATCCATAACTTGTGGGAATATTCTCTTCCCCAACAGGAAATGGCAAAGAGCACAGCAAAAGCTGTCCATATAGCCCCTCCCAGGCTCCGCCCCCCAAGTCATTCGACCGACGGTTAGGAGAAAAAAAGGAGAAACTATAGGGTGCCGTGGTGACTGTAGTGTATAGAGAGAGAAATTTTTCAAACCTGATTTAAAAACCAGGGCGGGCTGTGGACCGGACACACCGTTGGAGAAAGTAATTTATCAGGTAAGCATAAATTCTGTTTTCTCCAACATTGGTGTGTCCGGTCCACGGCGTCATCCATAACTTGTGGGAACCAATACCAAAGCTTTAGGACACGGATGAAGGGAGGGAGCAAATCAGGTTACCTAAACAGAAGGCACCACGGCTTGCAAAACCTTTCTCCCAAAATAGCCTCCGAAGAAGCATAAGTATCAAATTTGTGGAATTTGGCAAAAGTGTGCAGAGAAGACCAAGTCGCTGCCTTACATATCTGATCAACAGAAGCCTCTTTCTTGAAGGCCCATGTGGAAGCCACAGCCCTAGTAGAGTGAGCTGTGATTCGTTCAGGAGGCTGCCGTCCGGCAGTCTCATAAGCCAATCGGATGATGCTTTTCAGCCAGAAAGAAAGAGAGGTAGCAGTAGCTTTTTGTCCTCTCCTCTTACCAGAATAAACGACAAACAAAGAAGAAGTTTGTCTGAAATCCTTTGTTGCTTCTAAATAGAACTTTAAAGCACGGACTACATCTAAATTGTGTAACAAACGTTCCTTCTTTGAAACTGGATTCGGACACAAAGAAGGAACAACTATTTCCTGGTTAATATTCTTGTTGGAAACAACTTTTGGAAGAAAACCAGGCTTGGTACGCAAAACAACCTTATCTGAATGGAACACCAGATAGGGTGGATCACACTGCAAAGCAGATAATTCAGAAACTCTTCTAGCAGAAGAAATAGCAACCAAAAACAGAACTTTCCAAGATAGTAACTTGATATCTATGGAATGTAAGGGTTCAAACGGAACCCCTTGAAGAACTGAAAGAACTAAATTTAGACTCCAGGGAGGAGTCAAGAGTCTGTAAACAGGCTTGATTCTGACCAAAGCCTGTACAAAAGCTTGTACATCTGGCACAGCTGCCAGTCGTTTGTGTAACAAGACAGATAAAGCAGAAATCTGTCCCTTTAGAGAACTCGCTGACAATCCCTTATCCAAACCTTCTTGGAGAAAGGAGAGGATCTTAGGAATTTTAATCTTACTCCAGGAGAATCCCTTGGATTCACACCAACAGATATATCTTTTCCATATTTTATGGTAAATCTTTCTAGTCACAGGTTTTCTGGCTTGGACCAGAGTATCTATCACTGAATCTGAAAACCCACGCTTGGATAAAATCAAACGTTCAATTTCCAAGCAGTCAGCTGCAGAGAAACTAGATTTGGATGTTGGAATGGACCTTGTACTAGAAGATCCTGTCTCAAAGGTAGCTTCCATGGTGGAACCGATGACATATTCACCAGGTCTGCATACCAAGTCCTGCGCGGCCACGCAGGAGCTATCAGAATCACCGAGGCCTTCTCCTGTTTGATCCTGGCTACAAGCCTGGGAAGGAGAGGGAACGGTGGAAACGCATAAGCTAGGTTGAACGACCAAGGCGCCACTAATGCATCCACTAGAGTCGCCTTGGGATCCCTGGATCTGGACCCGTAGCAAGGAACCTTGAAGTTCTGATGAGACGCCATCAGATCCATGTCTGGAATGCCCCATAATTGAGTCAACTGGGCAAACACCTCCGGGTGGAGTTCCCACTCCCCCGGATGGAAAGTCTGACAACTCAGATAATCCGCCTCCCAGTTGTCTACTCCTGGGATGTGGATTGCAGATAGGTGGCAGGAGTGATCCTCCGCCCATTTGATGATTTTGGATACCTCTCTCATCGCCAAGGAACTCCTTGTTCCCCCCTGATGGTTGATGTAAGCTACAGTCGTCATGTTGTCTGACTGGAATCTTATGAATCCGGCCTTCGCTAGTTGAGGCCAAGCCCGGAGAGCATTGAATATCGCTCTCAGTTCCAGGATGTTGATCGGGAGAAGAGACTCTTCCCGAGACCATAAACTCTGAGCTTTCAGGGAATCTCAGACCGCGCCCCAGCCTAATAGACTGGCGTCGGTCGTGACAATGACCCACTCTGGTCTGCGGAAACTCATTCCCTGAGACAGGTGATCCTGGGACAACCACCAACGGAGTGAGTCTCTGGTCATCTGGTCTACTTGAATCTTTGGAGACAAGTCTGTATAGTCCCCATTCCACTGCTTGAGCATGCACAGTTGTAATGGTCTTAGATGAATTCGAGCAAAAGGAACTATGTCCATTGCTGCAACCATCAACCCTACTACTTCCATGCACTGAGCTATGGAAGGCTGCAGAATAGAGTGAAGAACTTGACAAGCGTTTAGAAGCTTTGACTTTCTGACTTCTGTAAGGAAGATCTTCATTTCTAAAGAATCTATTATCGTTTCCAAAAAAGGAACTCTTGTCGACGGGGACAGGGAACTCTTTTCTACATTCACCTTCCACCCGTGAGATCTGAGAAAGGCTAGAACAATGTTTGTATGAGCCTTTGCTTTGGAAAGAGACAACGATTGGATTAGAATGTCGTCCAGATAAGGTGCCACTGCAATACCCCTTGGTCTTAAAACCGCTAGAAGGGACCCGAGCACCTTTGTGAAAATTCTTGGAGCAGTGGCTAGCCCGAATGGGAGAGCCACAAACTGATAATGTTTGTCCAGAAAGGCGAACCTTAGGAACTGATGATGATCTTTGTGGATAGGAATATGTAGATACGCATCCTTTAAATCCACGGTAGTCATAAATTGACCCTCCTGGATTGTAGGTAACATTGTTCGAATGGTTTCCATTTTGAACGATGGAACTCTGAGAAATTTGTTTAGAATTTTTAAATCCAGAATTGGTCTGAAAGTTCCCTCATTTTTGGGAACTACAAACAGATTTGAGTAAAACCCCTGACCTTGTTCCACAGTTGGAACTGGGTGTATCACTCCCATCTTTAACAGGTCTTCTACACAATGTAAGAATGCCTGTCTCTTTATTTGGTTTGAAGATAAGTGAGACATGTGGAACCTTCCCCTTGGGGGTAGTTCCTTGAATTCTAGAAGATAACCCTGAGAGACTATTTTTAGTGCCCAGGGATCCTGAACATCTCTTGCCCAAGCCTGAGCAAAGAGAGAGAGTCTGCCCCCTACTAGATCCGGTCTCGGATCGGGGGCTACCCCTTCATGCTGTTTTGGTAGCAGCAGCAGGCTTCTTGGCCTGTTTACCCTTGTTCCAGCCTTGCATTGGTTTCCAAGCTGGTTTAGTCTGGGAAGCGTTACCCTCTTGTCTAGAGGCTGCAGAGTTGGAAGCCGGTCCGTTCCTGAAATTGCGAAAGGAACGAAAATTGGACTTATTCTTTGCCTTGAAAGGTCTATCTTGTGGGAGGGCATGGCCCTTTCCCCCAGTGATGTCTGAAATAATCTCTTTCAATTCTGGCCCAAAAAGGGTCTTACCTTTGAAAGGGATATTAAGCAATTTTGTCTTGGAAGATACATCCGCCGACCAAGACTTTAGCCAGAGCGCTCTGCGCGCCACAATTGTAAACCCTGAATTTTTCGCCGCTAACCTCGCTAACTGCAAAGTGGCGTCTAAAATAAAGGAATTAGCTAACTTAAGTGCGTGAATTCTGTCCATGACTTCCTCATACGGAGTCTCCCTACTGAGCGACTTTTCCAGTTCCTCGAACCAGAACCACGCAGCTGTAGTGACAGGAATAATGCACGAAATAGGTTGAAGGAGGTAACCTTGCTGTACAAAAATCTTTTTAAGCAAACCCTCCAATTTTTTATCCATAGGATCTTTGAAAGCGCAATTGTCCTCAATGGGAATGGTCGTGCGCTTGGCTAGTGTAGAAACCGCCCCCTCGACCTTAGGGACTGTTTGCCATAAGTCCTTCCTGGGGTCGACCATAGGGAACAATTTCTTAAATATAGGAGGAGGGTCAAAAGGTATGCCTGGCTTCTCCCACTCCTTATTCACTATGTCCGCCACCCGTTTAGGTATCGGAAAGGCATCAGGGTGCACTGGGACCTCTAGGAACTTGTCCATCTTGCACAATTTTTCTGGGATTACCAGATTGTCACAATCATCCAGAGTAGATAGCACCTCCTTAAGTAATGCGCGGAGATGCTCTAATTTAAATTTAAATGTCACAACATCAGGTTCTGCCTGCTGAGAAATTCTTCCTGTATCAGAAATTTCTCCATCTGACAAACCCTCACTGCCACTTCAGACTGGTGTGAGGGTATGACAGAAAAATTATCATCAGCGCCCTCCTGCTCTACAGTGTTTAAAACAGAGCAATCGCGCTTTCTCTGAAATGCTGGCATTTTGGATAAAATATTAGCTATGGAGTTATCCATTACTGCCGTCAATTGTTGCATAGTAACAAGCATTGGCGCGCTAGAAGTACTAGGGGTCGCCTGCGCAGGCATAACTGGTATAGACACAGAAGGAGATGATGTAGAACTATCTCTACTTCCTTCATCTGAGGAATCATCCTGGGCAACCTTACTATTTGTGACAGTACTGTCCTTACTATGTTTGGACGCTATGGCACAATTATCACATATATTTGAAGGGGGAACCACATTTGCTTCCATACATACAGAACATGATCTATCTGAAGGCACAGACATGTTAAACAGGCTTAAACTGGTTAATAAAGCACACAAACTGTTTTAAAACAAAACCGTTACTGTCTCTTTAAATGTTAAACAGGGCACACTTTATTACTGAATATGTGAAAAACTATGAAGGAATTATCCAATCTTTACCAAATTTTCACCACAGTGTCTTAATGCATTCAAAGTATTGCACCCCAATTTTCAAGCTGTTAACCCTTAAACTGTGGAAACCGGAGCCGTTTGCAATTTTAACCCCACTACAGTCCCAGCCACAGCCTTTGTTGCGACTTCACCAAACCCAGGGGGGTATACAATACCAATTCAAGCCTTCTAGGAACGTTTTCAGTGGATACCAGACCCTCACACATGCTGCTGCACTGTACTCAAAAGTAACTGCGCAATAATGGCACGAAAATGAGGCTCTGCCTACTATAGTGAAAGGCCCTTCCTGACTGGGAAGGTGTCTAAACTAGTGCCTGGCAATAAAAACGTTCCCCAAACAATTAAAGTGTGAAAATTACTTCAAACTTTCAAAAATAACTTAAATAAACAATCGATTTAGCCCTTAAGAGTGTCCACCAGTTAATAGCCCAAAATAAGCCCTTTATTCTTTCTAAGTCTAAGAAAATGGCTTACCGATCCCCATGAGGGAAAAATGACAGCCTTCCAGCATTACACAGTCTTGTTAGAAAAATGGCTAGTCATACCTTGAGCAGAAAAGTCTGCAAACCGTTCCCCCCAACTGAAGTTCTCTCAGCTCAACAGTCCTGCGTGGGAACAGCAATTGATTTTAGTTACTGCTGCTAAAATCATACTCCTCTTTTAAACAGAACTCTTCATCTCTTTCTGTTTCAGAGTAAATAGTACATACCAGCACTATTTTAAAATAACAAACTCTTGATAGAAGCATAAAAAACTACAACTAAACACCACATACTCTTCACCATCTCCGTGGAGATGCTACTTGTTCAGAGCGGCAAAGAGAATGACTGGGGGGGGCGGAGCCTGGGAGGGGCTATATGGACAGCTTTTGCTGTGCTCTTTGCCATTTCCTGTTGGGGAAGAGAATATTCCCACAAGTTATGGATGACGCCGTGGACCGGACACACCAATGTTGGAGAAAGTAAGATTTAAAAAAATAAAAAATAAAAAATAGGTCTTAGTGTCGGGTCGGCCGGAGTGTGCAAGGTTATATGTAAATTACTACAGTAAGTTTTAAATTTGCTTATTTTTATGAATGAAACATATTTTTAAATGTTACATCGAATGGCACAAAATAAAAGTAATGAATGTACCATCACTTTAACCCCTTAAGGATAAGGCCATTTTTCAATTTCTTTCCCTTAAGGACAAGGGCTACCCCCAAAATGTGTTACACATCTACAACCACCAAAAAACACCCATGCTAAATAGTTTCTAAATTTTGTCCTGAGTTTAGAAATATCCAATGTTTACATGTTCTTTGCTCTTTTAGCAAGTTATAAGGCAAGTAGCATTTTGCTATTTCCAAACCATTTTTTTTTTCAAAATTAGCTATAGTTACATTGGAACACTGATATCTGTCAGGAATCCCTTACTATCCCTTGACATGTGTATATTTTATTTTAGTAGAGAACCCAAAGTATTGATCTAGGCCCATTTTGGTATATTTCATGCCACCATTTCACCGCCAAATGCGATCAAATAAAAAAAAAATCGTTCACTTTTTCACAAACTTTTTCACAAACTTTAGGTTTCTCACTAAAATGATTTACAAACAGCTTGTGCAATGATGGCACAAATGGTTGTAAATGCTTCCATGGGATTCCCTTTGTTCAGAAATAGCAGACATTTATGGCTTTGGCATTACTTTTTGGTAATTAGAAGGCTGCTAAATGCCGCTGCGCACCACACTTGTATTAGGCCCAGCAGTGAAGGGGTTAATTAGGAAGCTTGTAAGGAGCTTGTAGGGTTAATTTTAGCTTTAGGGTAGTGTAGTAGACAACCCAAAGTATTGATCTAGGCCCATTTTGATATATTTCATGACACCATTTCACCACCAAATTCGATCAAATAAAAAAAATCGTTCACTTTTTACTAACTTTGGGTTTCTTACTGAAATTGTTTACAAACAGCTTGTGCAATTATGGCACAAATGGTTGTAAATGCTTCTCTGGGATCCCCTTTGTTCAGAAATAGCAGACATATATGGCTTTGGCATTGCTTTTTGGTAATTAGAAGGCCGCTAAATGCCGCTACACGCTACACTTGTATTATGCCCAGAAGTGACAGGGTTAATTAGGTAGCTTGTAGGGAGCTTGAAGGCTTAATTTTAGCTTTAGTGTAGAGATCAGCCTGCCACCTGACACATTCCACTCCCTGATCCCTCCCAAAGATCTCTTCCCTCCCTCACCCCACAAATGTCCCCGCCATCCTAAGTACTTGCAGAAAGTCTGCCAGTACTAAAACAGAATTTATACTTACCTGATAAATTACTTTCTCCAATGGTGTGTCCGGTCCACGGCGTCATCCTTACTTGTGGGAATATCTCTTCCCCAACAGGAAATGGCAAAGAGTCCCAGCAAAAGCTGGCCATATAGTCCCTCCTAGGCTCCGCCCACCCCAGTCATTCGACCGACAGACAGGAGGAAAAAACAGTAGAAACTATAGGGTGCCGTGGTGACTGTAGTTAGAGAAAATAATTCATCAAACCTGATTAAAAAACCAGGGCGGGCGTGGACCAGACACACCGTTGTATAAAGTAATTTATCAGGTAAGCATAAATTCTGTTTTCTCCAACATTGGTGTGTCCGGTCCACGGCGTCATCCTTACTTGTGGGAACCAATACCAAAGCTTTAGGACACGGATGAAGGGAGGGAGCAAATCAGGTTACCTAATAGGAAGGCACCACAGCTTGCAAAACTTTTCTCCCAAAAATAGCCTCCGAAGAAGCAAAAGTATCAAATTTGTAAAATTTGGCAAAAGTGTGCAGTGAAGACCAAGTCGCTGCCTTACATATCTGATCAACAGAAGCCTCGTTCTTGAAGGCCCATGTGGAAGCCACAGCCCTAGTAGAGTGAGCTGAGATTCTTTCAGGGGGCTGCCATCTGGCAGTCTCGTAAGCCAATCGGATTATGCTTTTAAGCCAAAAGGAAAGAGAGGTAGAAGTCGCTTTTTGACCTCTCCTCTTACCAGAATAGACGACAAACAGAGAAGATGTTTGTCTGAAATCCTTTGTAGCTTCTAAATAGAATTTTAGAGCACGGACTACGTCCAAATTGTGCAACAAACGTTCCTTCTTTGAAACTGGATTTGGACACAAAGAAGGTACAACTATCTCCTGGTTAATATTTTTGTTAGAAACAACCTTTGGAAGAAAACCAGGCTTAGTACGCAAAACCACCTTATCTGCATGGAACACCAGATAGGGTGGAGAACACTGCAAAGCAGATAACTCAGAAACTCTTCTAGCAGAAGAAATAGCAACCAAAAACAAAACTTTCCAAGATAACAACTTAATATCTATGGAATGTAGAGGTTCAAACGGAACCCCTTGAAGAACTGAAAGAACTAGATTTAAACTCCAGGGAGGAGTCAAAGGTCTGTAAACAGGCTTGATCCTAACCAGAGCCTGAACAAAAGCTTGAACATCTGGCACAGCTGCCAGTCGTTTGAGTAATAAGACAGATAAAGCAGAAATCTGTCCCTTTAGAGAACTCGCTGATAATCCTTTATCCAAACCTTCTTGTAGAAAGGAAAGGATCTTAGGAATTTTGACCTTATTCCATAAGAATCCCTTGGATTCACACCAGCAGATATATCTTTTCCATATTTTATGGTAAATTTTTCTAGTTACCGGTTTTCTGGCTTGAACTAGAGTATCTATCACAGAATCTGAAAACCCACGCTTTGATAGAATCAAGCGTTCAATTTCCAAGCCGTCAGCTGGAGGGAGACAAGATTTGGATGTTCGAATGGACCCTGTACAAGAAGATCCTGTCTCAGAGGTAGCTTCCATGGTGGAACCGATGACATATTCACCAGGTCTGCATACCAAGTCCTGCGTGGCCACGCAGGGGCTATCAAAATCACCGGAGCCCTCGCCTGCTTGATCCTGGCTACCAGCCTGGGAATGAGAGGAAACGGTGGAAACACATAGGCTAGGTTGAAGGTCCAAGGCACTACTAATGCATCCACTAGAGTCGCCTTGGGATCCCTGGATCTGGACCCGTAGCAAGGAACCTTGAAGTTCTGACGAGACGCCATCAGATCCATGTCTGGAATGCCCCATAATTGAGTCAACTGGGCAAAGATCTCCGGGTGGAGTTCCCACTCCCCCGGATGGAAAGTCTGACGACTCAGGTAATCCGCTTCCCAGTTTTCCACACCTGGGATGTGGATCGCAGATAGGTGGCAGGAGTGATCCTCCGCCCATTGTATTATTTTGGTCACTTCTTTCATCGCCAGGGAACTCCTTGTTCCCCCTGATGATTGATATAAGCAACAGTTGTCATGTTGTCTGATTGGAATCTTATGAATCTGGCCTTTGCTAGCTGAGGCCAAGCCCTGAGAGCATTGAATATCGCTCTCAGTTCCAGAATGTTTATCGGGAGAAGAGACTCTTCCCGAGACCATAGTCCCTGAGCTTTCAGGGATTCCCAGACCGCGCCCCAGCCCACTAGACTGGCGTCGGTCGTGACGATGACCCACTCTGGTCTGCGGAAGCTCATTCCCTGGGATAGGTGGTCCAGGGTTAGCCACCAACGGAGTGAATCTCTGGTCTTCTGATCTACTTGAATCACTGGAGACAAGTCTGTATAGTCCCCATTCCACTGTTTCAGCATGCACAGTTGTAATGGTCTTAGATGAATTCGCGCAAAAGGAACTATGTCCATTGCTGCAACCATCAACCCTACTACTTCCATGCACTGAGCTACGGAAGGACGAGGAATAGAATGAAGAACTTGACAAGTGTTTAGAAGTTTTGACTTTCTGACTTCTGTCAGGAAAATCCTCATTTCTAAAGAATCTATTATTGTTCCCAAGAAAGGAACTCTTGTCGACGGAGACAGGGAACTTTTTTCTATGTTCACCTTCCATCCGTGAGATCTGAGAAAGGCCAGAACGATGTCTGTATGAGCCTTTGCCTTTGAAAGAGACGACGCTTGTATTAGAATGTCGTCCAAGTATGGTACTACTGCAATGCCCCTCGGTCTTACAACCGCTAGAAGGGACCCGAGTACCTTTGTGAAAATCCTTGGAGCAGTGGCTAACCCGAATGGGAGGGCCACAAACTGGTAATGTTTGTCCAGAAAGGCGAACCTTAGGAACTGATGATGTTCTTTGTGGATAGGGATATGTAGATAGAACATAGCTTATCTGAAGGTGCAGACATGTTAAACAGGCTTAAACTTGTCAATAAAGTACAAAAAAAACATTTTAAACAAAACGTTACTGTCACTTTAAATTTTAAACAGTGCACACTTTATTACTGAATATGTGAAAAAGTATGAAGGAATTGTTAAAAAATTACCAAATTTTCACCACAGTGTCTTAAAGCATTCAAGGTATTGCACACCAATTTTCAAAGCTTTAACCCTTAAATTAAAGAAACCGGAGCCGGTTACAGTTTTAACCCCTCTACAGTCCCAGCTACAGCCTTTGCTGCGACTTTACCAAACCCAGAGGGGAATACGATACCAAATGAAGCCTTTTAGGAAGTTTTCCAACTACTTTGGGATCCTCACACATGCATCTGCATGTCTGCTCTCAAAAAGTAACTGCGCAGTAATGGCGCGAAAATGAGGCTCAGCCTACAACTGGGAAGGCCCTTCCTGACTGGAAAGGTGTCTAACACAGTGCCTGACGTTAAAAAACATTCCCCAAGCTTATAAGTGTGAATTACAAGCATAAACATGTATAAAATGCCCAAATAAAGCAATCGATTTTGCCCATAAAAGTGTCTACCAGTTTTATAACCCATATTAAGCCCTTTATTCTGTTTGAGACTAAGAAAATGGCTTACCGGTCCCCATGAGGGGAAATTACAGCCTTCCAGCATTACACAGTCTTGTTAGAAATATGGCTAGTCATACCTTAAGCAGAAAAAGTCTGCTAACTGTTTCCCCCAACTGAAGTTACTTCATCTCAACAGTCCTATGTGGAAACAGCACCCGATTTTAGTTACTATCTGCTAAAATCATCTTCCTCTCACAAACAGATTCTTCATCTTTTTCTGTTTCAGAGTAAATAGTACATACCAGCACTATTTTAAAATAACAAACTCTTGATAGTAGAATAAAAAACTACAACTAAAACACCACATACTCTTAACCATCTCTGTGGAGATGTTGCCTGTGCAACGGCAAAGAGAATGACTGGGGTGGGCGGAGCCTAGGAGGGACTATATGGCCAGCTTTTGCTGGGACTCTTTGCCATTTCCTGTTGGGGAAGAGATATTCCCACAAGTAAGGATGACGCCGTGGACCGGACACACCAATGTTGGAGAAATTAAAAGGCTTTTTTTTTTTTTTCTTAATTTAAAATAAATAAATATATATATGTTCAACTGTGATGGACCCCCCCTTAGCCCCCAAACTCCCTGATCCCCCCCAAACAGCTCTGTAACCCTCCCCCGCTACCTATTTGCTGCCATCTTGGGTACTGGCAGCTGTCTGCTAGTACCCAGTTTGCCTCCCAAAATAAGTTTTATTAATTTTTTTTTATAATTTAAATTCGTTTGTAGTGTAGCTGCTCCCTCTCCCCCTCCCAGATCCTTTTTAGCATTATTTTCCCCCCCTCCCTCTCCCATTCAAGCACTTTGGTGGCAGTGGTTGCTGCGCGCGCGCACACACACATACACGGGTGCGCCCCCTGCAGGCCCCCCCTGCATGCTCCCGGCATGCACATTGCACACACAGGAACCAGATGCCGGGTAGCGATGGGCCACCCACCCGCTTCCCTGCAGCTGCTCCCACCCACCAACGATCTGGACCATCGCTACCGGTGCAGAGAGGGCCTCAGTCTTGGAAAAAAAGTTTTGCAGTGATGCCTCAATATCTAGGCATCACGGCAATACCTTGAAAGCGGCTGGAAGCGATCAGGATCCCTTCCAGCCGCTTTAAACCCCTAAAGACGTACAGGGTACGTTGCTGGTCTTTAAAGACCAGTTTGTGTGTGACGTACCCTGTACGACTTGAGTCGTTAAGGGGTTAAGCAGAATGACAATTACACAATAGGGATGCACATTTAGATCTTTCGTGAGAAATCGAATTTGGAAAAAAGCAGAGGCTTGTTCCCTTTGGATATTTTCATAGCCAGAAAGCTCTCCACTCTAAAATCTGGATTTGCAGAGATCTTTAGTGTGTGGATCTTTTACAGAAATCAACCTGGCTATGAAAAAGTCGGATGGGCATGAGCCGCTGCTTACTTCAGCATTCGGATCCTCACGAAAGATCTGTATGCGCATCTCTTTTGTGTAATTGCCATTTTGCTTAAGTTACTCTATAACACATAGGGCCCCAAATATCTTGCGGGCAAACGTTAGTGTGCCACTTGTGATCTAGATCAAGGTTTTTAACATCCTTTAAAGGGAAACGAAACTTAACTTTATCTTTCCCGATTCAGATAGAACATACAATTTTAAACAACTTTCTAATTTACTTCTGTTATCAAATTTTCTCTGCTCTTTTGGTATCTTTTGTTGAAAAGTAGGGCCATAAGCTAAGGAGCGTGCTTGTGTCTTTGAACCTTATGAAAGCAGTTTTTCAAGAATGTTATCCATTTGCAAGGGCACTTGATGGCAGCACTATTTCCTGCCATATAGTGCTCCAAACATTTTACATTTAAATATCATGGTGTTTACTGTCCTTATGAGTCTGTCCCTTGTCTGTATTTAGTTTAGTACTATTGTGTGCAGTGCAGTACTCCCACCACAGAGGGCACTGTGGATATTGATTTTACTCTCTTGTCTCATTGCGTACATAGTTTTTTCTGTGGTCTTCACTATCTGTTACACTGAAGTTTAGCAGTGCATAGGCAGGTGTTAGCTAAGGGGAAACTATGAGTTGTGATATATAATGTGTGATGAAGCCAGGTATATCAATAGTGTTGCACAATTTGGATTGTGCAATTTCCTCATTATATATTCCTGAGGCTTTGTAATTTAGAGAATGGTATTTATGGGCCTCTGTGTTGTCCCCAAGACCTTTTTAATTGGTGCACGACCCTGATAATTTTATAAACCACCCAGCAAAAATGAGCTAATCTTAAAAATGTTCAATGTTTATTACACACAAATTATCATTAATTTTATTTATGCTAAATCATGTAATTCATTTGTGCTTTGGATAGTGGAAAATGTTATAATATTAGAAAGTATTAAATTGCCCCCCACCCAGCTACTATATAATGTCACTAGCCACAAAAATTATTCTGTGGAGAACATAGGGTTAACCTACTACCCACAATCCCTGCAGCAATAAAGATAAAAAAAGGAATTTGTAATTCATAAAATGTCACCTACTTGTTAAAACTTTCAATAGTGTTTTAGCAAAAAAAAAAAAAAAAAAAAATCTATCTATCTATCTATCTATCTATCTATCTATCTATCTACTGTATATATATATATATATATATATATATATATATATATATATCTGTTCTTCATTCAAGCAGCCCCAACACAATAATTTGCAGGTTAAAGATATTTACATAATATAACAGTCTAATTAAGGATGCGTAACATATATATATATATATATATATATATATATATATATATATATATATATATATATATATATATATATATATTATTATTATCGGTTATTTACATAGCGCCAACAGATTCCGCAGTGCTAGATATATATATATATATACATAATAAAAATAAATAAATATGTGTATATATATATATAATAAATAAATGTGTGTGTATATATATATAATAAAAATAAATAAATGTGTGTGTATATATATATAATAAAAATAAATAAATGTGTGTGTATATATATATAATAAAAATAAATAAATGTGTGTGTATATATATATAATAAAAATAAATAAATGTGTGTGTATATATATATAATAAAAATAAATAAATGTGTGTGTATATATATATAATAAAAATAAATAAATGTGTGTGTATATATATATAATAAAAATAAATAAATGTGTGTGTATATATATATAATAAAAATAAATAAATGTGTGTGTATATATATATAATAAAAATAAATAAATGTGTGTATATATATATATATATATAATAAAAATAAATAAATGTGTGTGTATATATATATATAATAAAAATAAATAAATGTGTGTGTATATATATATAATAAAAATAAATAAATGTGTGTATATATATATATATATGTTACGCATCCTTAATTAGACTGTTATATTGTGTGGTCCCTGGCTGATGTAATCACATGCTTTACAGCGTGGATTTCCACATCAGTATGTGCCCGAACATTGTAACCACGTACTGTTATTAGTGATCTTAGGTAGCATGCTTGGTGATATCATGTTAGCTAAGGTGAGATTTTTGGCATAAATAAAATTACAACCTTCTTCAATCACTGATTTAAGTATATCATCGCCATATAAGATGGGCAAGTATTTTTTGATAATGTCGCAAATTTGATAGAATTGATTTGAGTATTTGGTTATATATATATATGTGTATATATATATATATATATATATATATATATATATATATATATATATATATATATATATATATATATATATATATATATATATATATATATATATATAAAAAACTAGGGTGCTTTGTGGTGTCCTGTTATACGTATGCTAAAGGGTTATTAAAGCGATATGTAACCCCTACATTTTTCTTTTATGATTCTGTTAGAGCATGTGATTTTAAACAACTTTGCAATGTATTTCTAATATGTAATTTACTGTCAGTCTGCCAGTACCTTATGTAGTTTTGACATTGAAATGTTTTGGTATGGCAGAATCCTTGTTATAAATTTCAGATGCATTGCAATATCAAATGTTTGTGCAAAATCCAAGAAACAAACATTATGAAACAATGTTGTCATATAATAGTAAAATAGCTTGCATAATTAAAGGGACATGAAACCCAAAAAATTATTTCATGATTCCGATAGAGAATACAATTTTAAACAACTTTCCAATTTACTTCTATTATTTAAATTGCTTCCTTCTCTTGTTATCCTTTGCTGAAAGGTTTATCTAGGAAAGCTCAGGAGCAGCAAAGAACCTAGATTCTAGCTGCTGATTGGTGGATGGATTTATATGCTGATTGTCATTGGCTCGCCCATTTCTTGAGTTAGAAACCTGTAGTGCATTGCTGCTCCTTCAACAAATGATACCAAGAGAATGAAACAAATTAGATCATATAAGTAGATTAGAAAGTTGTTTCAAATTGTATTCTCTATCTGAATCATGAAAGAAAATGTTTGTGTTTCAAAGCAAACGTTTCTAGTTTTTTGCTTAATGAACTTCGAAAATAAATAAAAATGTATATATCAGATTAGTATAACATCATAAAAAAAGAAAGATGTAACTGGGGCTTTACCTGCTACGTAACTAGAGTAGGAAATTTAAGTGGTGTAGTATAAGGTGGATCTGCGCTGTAACCCTAAGACTGTGTCTATGTAGGGCATAAAGTCCAATAAATATGGAAATCAGATTTAACCCGTAAAAGTTTAAAACTGAAAAAAGAGGGCATCTCCAGAGCTGAACTAAGTGTAAGTTACACAGATAGAGGGAAGAGAAACCTAAATGCTTTGACTAAAGAAGGGTATATTCAGTCCCTTATTTCGATTCTTATAGGTATACTGCAACCAAGTATTGGTGATAGGCTAAGCCAGTAGCATGAAATATATCTTGCCCACTCAGAGGGAGAAATATATATAGTGGCATGTGCCCGAATGTAATTTTATCAAGGTGTAAAGGCTATATCAGATGCTCCAGTGGTATGAATTACATGTGCTAAAATGTTGGGAAAATTTAAAACACAAGTAGGTACAAATATAGGAGGATCGAAAAACTGGAAACAAAGGGAACAGCGCAAAGACCGGATTCAAGGTAGTATTTTATTGACAATGCAGCCACGGAAACATAAAAATTTACTTACAGGAAGTTCCCTGTAAGCATCATGTCATCCCGGCCACTGACAGCAAGACTTCCTCCCAATATTGTGATCTGAACCACTAAGAATATAAGTAGGGCATGATAACATTGAGATATTATGGGATGTAAATGAAGAGGTGGTCCTAAGAGCTACACCTGTGTGAATAAATGGTACAAAAATACAGAATAGACACATTATTTTAAGCAGTATAGCTAAGTGAATAGTGGTAAACATTAAGCAGGTCACAAGGGGTCACTAAATGTGAGATAGACAATGTGTCGTAAGCACAAAAGCTCTAAAAGGTTAATTCTTGAATCCCAAAGTGGACATACATGGATTACTAACAAAAATATTGCTAAACCAAAGCAACCGTTCTCAAGGTAAAAGTAAAACAATTTACATTTGCATAATGGAACTTACCATGATAGTTGGTAGACCAGTCACTAGATAAAGAATTATTAGTTAAGGGGTGACTTTTTAACAACCAGTCATTACTAATGCATATTATGCCAAACTGAGGTAACATAAAAAAACATTCTCAGTATGGAAAGCATAAATCAATAACAAAAGCATACAAGTAAAGTAATAATTAGATGGTGTCTTGTTTGTTGTGGTTGGTATTACCCTTTAGCAGTCACTGTGTGTAAAGAGGTCCTCTGTGAATCATCTCAGCTTCTTGCCATGTTCAACGATAACAGTCTAAATCGGACCGCTAGGTAACCAATGTAAGCGCAATAAGATGCCTAACGACAGTGGCACGCAAGTGCCCTGCCGGGGGTTATGTATTAGGCCGCAACCTTGTGGTATTCCGGTGCACTGAATCTGACATCCAATCTAAACAATAGCAGCATCGATTGAAAGAGCTTGCATTGCTGTAGTATTTTTAGCAAAGAGTAATGCTTGATGAGTCAGCAGACAGTGGATTTTGGGCAGATTTGTGTTAATGCTTGGAGCAGGAATCAGCTTGGCGACCTATCATGGCCGCTGCACGGAAGTTCCCCTCCTTGTTATAATTTTTGTCATATAACAAAGGTGGATCTAACTCTGGATCTGAGCTCCGGTTAAGTTAGCCCAACATATTGGATAGAACATATTTCACATTCCAATAAATATATCGCAAATTTGGTCATACAATTTGCATAACATTCAACACAATACATTTTACCTATTGCTGTACTTTTAAAGCTATCTTCAAAGGATATGCAAAAGTTACACAATTAAATCTATGTAATCAGAAAGTGCCCTTCATTCTCAACCAACTGCTGGTATCAGGTCTTTTATATGGGACCAGACTAAGGGACAATTTCAGAGAAAGTGTAGGTGTTTTGTAGGCTACAAACTTACAAAATGATATCTTAGATGCTAACACATCACCTGCTCTATGAATATGTCTATGAATATGTGGGGGTTTTTTCTTTAACATTTTTTATCAAACTCCATGATATAGTCATTTGAAAATATTAGATATGGATTATTATTTAAAATCTTTGTTTTTTTTCTTGTCTTTTTGTTATTTTTAGACAAATACCCATAACTTTTGACTTCCTCAAAACTTGCATTCAATAACACTGGATCATAAACTCTAACCAAAAGTCTCTTTATCAGTTTTTTACCTTGTTTTTCATATTTTTTTTTATCAATTTAGTATTGTGTTTTAAACACTAAAACTGACTTTTGTAATGGATCTGACTAAATGCCTAAGAGGACAGGATGTGGCATAAAGGATAGAGTTCCCTGTCCTGGATTTACCATCAGATATTTCTTCTAAGTCTAAATCAAGAAAGGTAATAACTTTATTATAGATCTACCCAGTAAATTGCAAATTGACAACATTGTTATTTAAATAAGCAAGAAAGTGTTGAAAAACAAAGGCACCTTCAACAACAAATAAGAGATTGTCAATATATCTCATATAAATTACAAAATCCTCTTTAAAAGAATTTCTCATATCATAGATGTTGTGGAGCTTTCACCATTCCACAAATAAATTGGCAAAACGGCAGAGCAAATTTCCCCCCCATTGCCATACTTTGGCACTGTAGGTAATAATTATGGCCAAACAAAAACTAATTGTGGGTTAGGAGGAACTCAGCAACCTCCAGATCAAAAATCTTTCCGTCAATGGAATCATTTATCTCTTTCTATCCAGGAAAAACATAATGGCCTTGCAACTATCTGCATGTGGTATATTAGAGTATAATGAAACAGCATCTAGTACCCCTAATTTATACCATTCTTCTAAATCATGCCATTCCGAATAGTCAAAAGAAAGTCAAAAGAAAGCCATTTGATTAATTCTTTGCACACAGAATAATGAATAGTTCCCAATCCCTTACAGCAAGTTTCATCTGAAAGTTCAAGTGTTGCAGTGTTTATATTGGTAATAAATCAGAAATGCTTCATAGTTAATTTCCAAACAAATTTATTAACATCTGGGGGTGTTTAAAATACAATTTTTTTTTCTTTGTGGCAGCAAAACCAAGTTCTTTCTGGAAGACAGATATTTGGCTCTGAGATAGTTGGTAATCAGATACATTGATGACACTCAGAGTTAATCCTTTTGTATTCTTGAATTTCAATTGTGTTTTGTACCCTCTCTTTGGTCCAGCTTGTCTAGTTCTCTTATCAAAGGGACAGCCATCTTATTTCTGATCTTGTGGCAAACAACTCATTCACAATCTGATGACGATACCTGTAAAGACAAGAATGGAAGGCATAGAAAAACAGAAGAAGAAGAGGATGTATTGGCAGAGCTAGGAGAATCAGGGTCAGACGAATCTGGTTCAGTAGATGAGAAAACCCCTCTTCTATTTGTCTTCTTAAAAAAGATTTCCGTGTATTCCCTGGGGAAAATTTATACTGTAGTTTCTCTTTAAATGTATTGATTACATTTTTTTTATCTTTGAAAAACCAACTTTATTGCTCAATCATCTTGATACAAAATAAGATTCAACTGGTTGCAAGACGCAGCTCCAAATAGTATGTAGACAGTAAAGAAAAATAAATCTTCGAACCACAGATCGATAATTAATCCATTCCACAGTAAAAGTTCTCTGATACATGCATTAAATATTTCTCAGTGAAATTTGTGAATAGATTATCATAGCGTCCATACTAAAAGTTGGTTAATTTTTATCTTATACATACATTAACAACATTTACAACACATTTGCCAGTGTATAGCATTGCCAGTGTATATTTTGTTATTACATTCTAAGTTTTACCTATGATTAAGGGCCTATAACATTTTAATTGGATTCAATAAAAAGATTTTAGATTTTTTGTGGGGGTTTTTTCACAAGTACAGCGGTTTTTCTTTTAGCAACCCAAGACATTTTAGCAGTGGTGTATTTATATTTTGTGCTGCCCTAGGCACTCAAAATTCTGCTGCCCCCCCAAAGGTTTTAGGCATTTTTTCCCCTTAATATTTTTTTGGGTCAGTGTGTAAATGTTTTTATTTTTTTTTATAACAATTCAAAAGAAAATGGGCTAGCAAAACACTTGTATGCAGGTGGGTTGAATTGCATGCAACTCATACAATTTTCTCCCTGAGAGAAGGGAGGGAAAAGAAAGAAGGAAGGGAGGGAGAGAGAGAGAGAGAGAGAGAGAGAGAGAGAGAGAGAGAGAGAGAGAGAGAGAGAGAGAGAGAGAGAGAGAGAGAGAGAGAGAGAGAGAGAGAAGAGAAAAGCGGGAAAGAAGATGAGAAAAGGAGGAGGGAAAGAAAGGAGTGAAAGAAGGGAGCAAGGCAGGGAGTTGAAAGAAAGAAGGGAGGGAGGGAAGGAGGGAAAGAAAGAGAGAAAGGAAGGAGGGAAAGAAAGAAGGGAGGGAGTTGAGGGACAAAGGGAGGAAGAAAAAGAAAGAAGGGAGAGAGGAAGGAAGGGAAAGAAGAATATACTTTGAAACAATCACTGCCCTTTACATGCAACAACATACAGTAATTACCATCATTCAAGAAATGAAACTTTTTAAGTATCCGTTTACTATTTACTCTGAGGGTTCATGAATGCAGAGATAGCTAGCTATTAGTAGCTAACATACATTAGCACTGAGAGTTTATGATTAGACATAACACGCTGATCTAAGCAGTGCACAGACGCATCCAGTCTGTTAGTTACTAAGACCTGCAATAAGCACTGCGCTCGCAGACCCACCACAAGGGGAGGCAGCATATCGGCACAATGTCTTCTCCTCCAGCCTCACCTTGTAAGCATATTCCCGGGCAGGTTTCTCACCAAGAACACTTCCACTGCAAAAATGTTGGCGGCTCTAAATGAAGCAACTATTTAAAGGAGCACAGCCTGTAAAGAGCGACCTTAATCAGCGCACGTGCCTTGTCTTCTCTATAAAAGCCTGCACTTTATCACTCACAGTACTGTGTGCTGGCTTTTAGAGAGAGGTTAGGGCAGATGGGCTGCCCCTCCCAAATCTACTGCCCTAGGCACCGGCCTTGTTGGCCTAGGCCATAATACGCCCCTGCACTTTAGCCTTCATGGGCATTTCCATAAAAAAAAAAACATTACAACATCTGAGAATCGTTTTTTCCTCATTTAGTTCTTTTTTGCTGGGGTTGAATATTCCTGAGGTATCTATTTTAGTTTTTTTTTTTTTGTTTCATTTTTTCTTCCTGTTCCTCCTCCTCTACATCCTCTAGCCTTTTTTTCCTTTTGAAGGTTTGTGTATTCTTGCTGGTCCTCTCTCTAAAAAATGGTCTTTAGATGTACCTGGTCTTTGTGGGGAGGGTCCTTTCTCTCTCTCGAATGTATCCCCCTCATTTGTCATCTATTTCTGGTTTGTAATTCCCACTTTGGTTCTCCCACACTTTCCCTTTGCTTATAATGCCAATTAGTTCCCATGTTTTCTCTATGTTCATAGTTCTGAGATTTAATTTAATCATTTTAAATTGTTATACTTAGGATACCCCCACCAGCAATTGTGTGTTGCGCCACATTTTTTTCCATTCAAAAACCATCCATAACCTCCTGCAGTTTGCTTGACTTTTCTACATATAGTGGAAAGCTTACAGCAACACACAAACAAGTTTACATCTGGCCTCTTATTGGTCGCTCTATAACACAGGTGTGCTAGCCCACCTAAGATTTAGGAGTTGAGAATATGATTAAGTGTTAAGAGCGCCAAAGAGGTAATGGATTAAAACAATAATTTAATTACAATATAGAAATGTGTACACAAGTGTCTATAGGTCCCTGGTTAGGGGATAAAGTACATAGAGAATGATAAAATGCGCAATATAAAATAAACGGTACATACAATGTTAAAAACAAAATAATATGGATAAAATTAAATGAACTAGATGTCCTCTAAGAAAAGTCAAGTTCTGTAAGGTGCACCTTATGAGAAAAAAACACATCTAGAGCTCCATGTAGATCGGTGTGTGATAAAACAACATGAAGTATTCCAACGGTAGCATATTTTAAATGGTGATGGTGATGAACTGTGATATGATGGTGTTCAAAAAAATATGAAGTGCTCAAAAATTTAAAATGCAGAAATGAAAAAATGAAAAAAGGTGATCATCAAAAATTAGATAAAAAAGATCCAAAAATATAAAGAATAAAATGTGTGAGGTGATAAAATGAAAACAAAAATAAGAAAAAATGTGAAAAATCAGAAGTAAATTCTTAGTGATGAAGCCAAAATAAGTTATTGTAAGGGTTAACTTTAGGTAATAATCCCTCTGTGGGGTGGTAAGGGTTAACTTTAGGTAATAATCCCTCTGTGGGGTGGTGGGTATCTCTTAGGTGATGATTCTTGTTTTCCTGCTAGTGACCTGTAAAGAATAGCAAAATAGTGCAATATAGCTAAAGACAATGATCAAAAAATGAAATAAGGCTTACCAAATTGCTGTCAGCGCGTTTCGGCCCTCAATAGTGGGCCTTTATCAAGACTCATATTGGTCACCCTGCAAATTCTGCTAACAAAGATATAGATTTTAATCAGAACATTTTGTATGCAAATCTTTTGCAGTGTATGGTGCAGGATTGCTGAGATATACTGTGTATGTTTAAATTAATGACTTTAATGTGAATTTTCCTAATAAAGGTTGTATCAGCCCCTCAGGTAGCAAAAACAGCTGCAACTAATATTGTCACGGTTTTTGTCTAACGAACACTTAAGCAACACTGCCATCTAGTGGTAAAATAGTAAATATACTGTAATACACTTGATTATTACACATACTGTGATTCTGAAATAATATCAATAGATAACAATTTTCAATAATTGTTTTCCTATGGGAATGTGATATTTAGAAATCACTATATTATAACAGATGTTATGTTTTATATCCTAGTTTCGCAATGTGCCCCTTCTCTTACTCCTATTACAATCCAGTAGCATTATTTTGCACATATTTTATATTTTTTATTAAAAAAAAATAAAAAAACTTCAATAATTCATTTATCACAGACTTTTTAAATCCATTGTGACTAAGAATAACAATTACATGTTGCCTGCATAACTAACCATCAGAGGATGTTTATTAAAGGGACATAAAACCAAAAATATTCTTTCATGATTCAGATAGACCATACAGTTTTAAACAACTTTTCAATTGTGTTCTGTTATCACATTTTGCTTTATTCTCTTGCTATCCTTTGTTAAATAAGCATCAATGTACTACTAGGAGCCATCTGAGCACATTGGGTGAGCCAGTGACAAGAGGTATTTATGTGCAGCCACGACTAAGGAGCTAGTTCCCAATAGTGCATTGTTTACTCAACCACATGCATGCTGTTCCTAGACCAATCAGCAATGCACAAAGATGTAGAGCTCCTGCCGGGTCCCATCTCCAATCACACTGCTGTATTTGGAGTATTATATGTATATTTGTTGTCACACTTAGTTGTATTATGGGTCAATAATCAGACCAAAGGCTGGAGAAACACAGACAAGGAACTTGTGGAGAAATAACTCTGAAGAATAAGAAGCAGTTACAGGCTCTCTCTGATTATATAAGTGAAATGCCTCAGTAAATTTTTTTTAAAGGAAACCTTTGATATTCATCTATTCTGATGAAGGGGATGTAATCTCCCCGAAAACGGTCAATAAACCTTTGCTGTTTTCACTTTGAGAAAAGCCTTTGACTGCATTCATCTGTGGTACTATTCAAGGACATTTTGCACCCAGGTAACTGGCATTTTGTGGGTGGATCTGCAAATTGATTTCAATATATATATATATATATATATATATATATATATATATTCAAAATATAAAAAGAGGAAGCTTAAATTGAGGGAACATTTTAAAACCTCACCACGAACTACCGCATATACCGGACTATCTAGAAAGTCTACTTTTGAACCGAAAAATACTCATCCCACAATTAGAATGTGTGTACTAGAGAGATTGGTAAGCTGGAAAGGTGAGGACTAATCTAAGTAGTCAGGAGTGGAAGGCTCTACAAAGTCTAAAGAAGGTTGACAGTATAATGATCCACCCGCGGATAAGAAAGGCACCATAGTGATTCTGGACTTTGTGTTCTACAGAACAGAATCATTGTGTCAATTAGGAGACAGCTGTACATACAAAAAATTGCCCTATAATCCTATGAAATCTTTTAAGGACAAACGAGACAGCTGTTTGAGATATGCTTTGAATTGTGACCACATTGACATATCAATGTTTGAATTTTTTATGGTTGAGCATCCAGTGTATCCTATTATTTATACCATCCCAAAGATCCATAAAACCAGATGAATCCTCCAGGCCGCCCGATAGTTTCGGCTGATGGCTCCTTATTTCAAAATGTGGCCAAATTGATTTCTTTTAGCAGGATGTTGCGAAAACCACTGAGGCATTTCTCCTTGATTCCATTGAGCTCATCAGATTATTACAAGACAGAGTGTTCCCTACACATTGAATTCTGGTAACCCTAGACGTCAACAGCCTCTACACTATCATTCCTCACGATGTAGGTGTAGAGGCAGTCGGCCAAGCACTTCTTGACTTTGATTCTTATACAAGTCCTCCGATCGAGTTATTACTTGACTGGTTATTAATGTGCCTTACGCATAACTACTTCAGGTTTGAAGATACGTTTTATCTTCAGTTGATTGGCACAGCGATGGAGTCCAGTTTGGCGCCATCCTATACCAATCTATTTATGGCCTGGATCGAGAACAAATACATTTTCTCGGTCAGAAATCCAAATGTGTTTCTTATATAAGAGATACATCGATGATCTGTTTGTGGGGTGGCAGCCCTGAAGAACTTACTTTGTGGATTGAGGCCCTAAATAGTTTTGAACCATCTGTCAAATTTAAGAGTGAAAATGATGATGGACAGATACACTTCCTTGATCTGTGTATCTTTAAAGTGGAAACTGTGATGTTGTTTAAAAAACACCTTGTACTCTAAGACTACTGACAGAAACACTTTGTTGCAATTTAGTAGCCATCACCCGATACAGTTCAAAAAAGGCATTATCAAATCCTAGTTTTTGAGAGTAATATGGAATAACTCTAACCCTGATTTGAAACAACAACAACTTGAAAGTATGAAAACAAAATTTATCAGTAGGGGCTACCACTCTAATATGGTAGATGAAATTTTAGAACAACTGGTACACCTTGACCAACCTGCATTAATACAGAGCAAAAACACTCCTAATTGTGGTCCTAATGACCAGACTCCAGCTACACGACAGATAGGTGAAATACTTAGAAGAAACTGGCCTCTGATAAGTGATGACCTGACTCTACCATTTAAGAACACTCCCCACCCAGGGTAGTTCATAAAAGTGGATGTAGCCTTAAAACAATGTTGAAAAAAAAATGATCCTTGGAAGAGGGAACAGTCTTGGTTGCAAAAAGTTAAGAATGGCTGCTACAGGTGTGGCAGCTGGGTAACCTGTAATACATTACTAACTGGAGAGAACTTTTACCATACTAGTAAAGTAAAATCTTACTGGATAAGACATTGTCTAGCCTGCACATCTGACTATATGGTCTATTTTTTTTCTTGCCTGTGTGGCCCGTTCTATGTAGGTAAGACCTGTACCTCCTTTAGGTGCCATAAAAGTGCCATCAGGACTGCATTTAAAGATGGACGCTCGGACCAACCAGTGGCCATACATTTTTTAGAGCATAAGCATTCAATCTCTTCCCTACGTGCTATGCTTATTGACAGGGTAGCCTCCCTGAAGCAAGGTGGGGATAGCAAGAAAGAACTTCTAAAATATGAATCTTGTTGGAATTTTAGGCTCAATACTCTCTCACCAGTTGGATTCAATGGTACAAAGTAGATGTCCACAGCACATACTATAAAATTCTTCCTTTATTGGTTAACAGACATCAAAAGCCAGTTGGACTCAATGTAAACCTTGACTATGCATTATTCTACTGACTTTATGAATGATTTCTCTAAGGGTAAGGGTGTATCTTGATAGCTGTCAATATGTAAATATGCATCTATACGTTTTGATATCTAACGGCCACTAATCATCAGCATGGTGACATATGAAACAGCTAAGCGTGATTGGTATATCATAAGAGTATGAAAGAAACATTTTGTTTTTCCTTTAATACATGACCAAAATTGTGTTTTCTATGATTATAGTACATAGTGGTGTATATTTAATTGAGGGCAGGTTGTGTCTGCAAGTTGACTCACTCTTATTGTGTAGGGTATTGCTTGGATTACAAGCACATTTTTTTCTCAGGGATGTGCTGTTAGTGGCTGTGACTTGATGCGGTCCATGGCGGTCGGTCTGGTGGTAACGGTAATAATTTAATTGGTCATCCCCTTTTCTACAGAGTGCAGTGTGGTTCTTCTAATGTGTGTCTCACTATATGATCATCCTATATGAGTGAGTTTTCATGTGGCTATGCTATAAATGTTAGTGATATTTACTTCTGTATGTGAGAGATCAGTAACTGATTGAAACAGGCATAACCTATGACCCGGCTGTACTCTGACAGCTGTGGCCATATAACTAGGCTGTGGGGAGTGTTTTGCATACTAGCTGATGAGGCCTGTTGCTCAGGAGTGTGGCTGTGATGCTGCTGTAAAGCCATGTTCGTATTTGGCTACATGTGAGTTATCGTTTTAACTTTTTTTTTTATGTGTCCTATGTCTACTATGAATTGTAGCTTTGGGTATGGTTTGTTGGACTGCAGTTGACACATGAGCTCAGACTTGTTAGACGGGTTGTAGTGTAAAGGATACCTCTTTTATATTTGAAGCTGTAGTCAGCGTGCATTACGTATTCTGTGATCAATATTATGTTACTGATTAGTATATAGTCTGCCACCTATTATTTGTAGTCTCTTGATACTCGAATAAGCATTGTCCGATCATTTTAGAGTTTGCTGTACAGTTTGATGAGGTGCAATATGTAGTATATTGATCTTGTTACATAGATCTAGTATTAATAACCGTTATGTTCATTGAGTCATTCTCTGTGTATATAAGGTGTGGTGGTTGGGCCTATGTGACAATATCCATGTAGAGCATGTTTGTATTGCAATTGTATTGGAGGCTCTATGAGAGCTTCTTCATCCGTGTATACAATTTGGTCATCTAGCGGTGTCTATGGGCGTATTGATATACTATGCTGTTGATGCACTATGTCCTGGTTATTGAATACCGAGATGTAATGCTTGAGTTATATATTGGAAAAGAGTCCGTCTGATGGTTGTTATGATGTCATCTTATTGTCTATACATATATATATATATATATATATATATATATATATATATATATATATATATATATATATATATGATAAAGGGAGCTAGTATGTTCCGTCGCACATTTCATTTGGAGTGTTTTCTGACAAAGATTCTAATTTCAAGCTGTTGCAACTTCAATGTGCTGTTTCTATTAGCTCTTGGCAACATCAGACAACGTAGCACGAGCTATTCGATGCACTGTTATTTAGAATGCTTATCTATGTTCTAGTTTATGCTTTGTTTTATTTTTTCTTTTGTTTGGGGTTGAGGGGTGACACTACTGTATAATATACAGTATATGTGCTCTGTTCTGTTTTGAATACATTTTTTCTGTTTTTTATTTTTAGAACACATACAGCTAGATTACGAGTTTTGCGGTATGAGTGAAAAAGCAGCGTTAAGGCTCTTTTTCACTACCGCTGGTATTACAAGTCTTGCAGGTTTAGCTGCACCGCTCACTTTTTCAGCCGTAACGCAATGTAACTACCGCAGCTTTCCAAAAGTCCTTTTTCAATGGGACTTCCTTTGTGCCGGTATTACGAGTTTGCCTGGGAGGCCAAAAAGTGAGTGGTACAGACTATACCGTCAAGATTTGTACCGTAAACTGAAAGTCATTAGTTATGAGTTTTACGCTACAAAGCCATAACATAAAACTCATAACTAAAGTGCTAAAAAGTACACTAACACCCATAAACTACCTATTAACCCCTAAACCGAGGCCCTCCCACATCGCAAACACTAAAATAAAATTATTAACCCCTAATCTGCCGCTCCGGACATCACCGCCACTATAATAAACATATTAACCCCTAAACCGCCGTACGCCCGCATCGCAAACACTAGTTAAATATTATTAACCCCTATTCTGCTGTCCCTAACATCGCCGTAACCTACATTACTATTAACCCCTAATCTGCTTCCCCCAAAATCGCTGCCACTATACTAAAGTAATTAACCTATGCAATCAGCCAATAGGATTGAGCTTGCATTCTATTGGCTGTTCCAATCAGCCAATAGAATGCAAGCTCAATCCTATTGACTGATTGAATCAGCCAATATGATTGAAGCTCAATCCTATTGGCTGATTGCATCGGCCAATAGGATTTTTTCACCTTTAATTCCGATTGGCTGATAGAATTCTATCAGCCAATCAGAATTCAAGGGACGACATCTTGGATGACATCACTTAAAGGAACCTTCATTCGTGAAGAGCCGTCGGAAGAAGAGGATGCTCCAAGCCGGATGTCTTGAAGATGGAGCCGCTCCACGCCGGATGGATGATGATAGAAGATGCTGTCTGGATGAAGACTTCTGCCGGCTTGGATGAAGACTTCAGCCCGCTTGGATGAAGACTTCTGCCGGCTTCGCTGAGGACTTCTGCCACTTCGTTGAGGATGGATGTGGGGTCTTCAAAACTGTAAGTGGATCTTCGGGTGTTAGTGTTAGTTTTTTTTTAAGGATTTATTGGGTGGGTTTTATTTTTAGCTTAGGGTTTGGGCACCAAAAAAGAGCTAAATGCCCTTTTAAAGGCAATGCCCATCCAAATGCCATTTTCAGGGCAATGGGGAGCTTAGTTTTTTTTAGATAGGATTTTATTTGGGGGGTTGGTTGTGCGGGTGGTGGGTTTTACTGTTGGGGGTGTTTGTATTATTTTTTTACAGGTAAAAGAGCTGATTTCTTTGGGGCATTGCCCCGCAAAAGGCCCTTTTAAGGGCCATTGGTAGTTTATTGTAGGCTTTTTTATTTTGATAGGGCTATTAGATTAGGTGTAATTAGTTAAAATATTTGATAATTTCTTTTTTATTTTGTTTAATTTAGTTAATTGTATTTAATAAATGTAATTGATTTAATTGTAGTGTAAGGTTTTAGTGTAACTCAGGTTAGGTTTTATTTTACAGGTAACTTTGCATTTATTTTAGCTAGGTAGTTATTAAATAGTTAATAACTATTTACTAACTAGTCTACCAAATAAAAATAAAACCTAAGCTAGCTACAATGTAAACCATTAGTTATATTGTAGCTAGCTTAGGCTTTATTTTATAGGTAAGTATTTAGTTTTAAATAGGAATTATTTAGTTATTAATAGTAGGTTTTATTTAGATTTATTTTAATAACATTAAAGTTAGTGGGTGTTAGGGTTAGGCTTAGGGTTAGGGGTATAGTATAGTGGCGGCGACGTTGGGGGCGGAAGATTAGGGGTTAATAACTGTAATGTAGGTGGCGGCGACATTGGGGGCAGCAGATTTGGGGTTAATAAGTATAATGTAGGTGTCTGCGATGTCGGGGGTAGCAGATTAGGGGTGTTTAGACTCTGGATTTATTTTAGGGTGTTAGGTGTAAATATAAATTTTGTTTCCCCATAGGAATTAATGGGGCTGCGTTACAGAGCTTTACGCTCCTTTATTGCAGATGTTAGGCTTTTTTTTTTAGCCGGCTCTCCCCATTGATGTCTATGGGGAAATCATGCACAAGCACGTAAAACCAGCTCAAAGCAGTGCTGGTATTGGAGTGCAGTATGGAGCTCAATTTTGCTCAACGCTCACTTATTGCCTGCTAACGCCGGGTTTATGCAAACCTGTAATAGCAGCGCTATAGGGAGGTGAGCGGTGACAATAACTTGCAAGTTAGTACCGAGCAGTTCTTACCGCAAAACTCGTAATCTAGGCGATAGTCTTGAGAAAGGACTAAAGTGGGGCTGAAATGTCGACATATGATCTTGGTTTTATGAATTGGAAATAAAAATTGGTTTATCTTTTAAAATCCTGTGAGTGCCCTTCAATGAGAAGATTTGTATTCTGGACTTAAGGAATGCACCCGGGTTCTGAGCCCTTGTCAGAAAAATCAACTTAGATGCCCTCTCATGCAAATTGATTGGGTCATCAATTACAAGGGACACTCGGGTATCCATATATTGCATTGGTGTTTTGATATTGTTAAAGGGACATAAAACCCCATTTTTTTTATTTCATGATTCAGATAGAGCATACAATTTTAAACAACTTTCTAAATTACTTCTGTTATCAAATTTTCTTCGTATACTTGTTATCCTTTGTTGAAAAGTTGGTCTGTAAGCTCATGAATGTGCACGTGTCCACAACACTATATGGCAGCAGTTTTGCAACAATGTTATACATTAGTAGGAGCACTATTTCCTGTCATGTAGTGCTTCAGGCATGTGCATGCTACCTACCTAGGTATCCCTTCAACAAAGAATAACATGAGAACAAAACAAATTTGATAATAGAAGTAAATTGAAAACTTTTTAAAAATTGTATTCTCTATCTAAATAATGAAAGAACATTTTTGGGTTTACTGTCCCTTTAATTCAAAGTAAGATAAAATCCTCACAGTGCCGGTATAAGTTTGCTGCCTTCACTAGGATAGATCATCAGGTTGCAATCACAAGTGGCAATCAAGTAACTCAGTGACTACTACCATTGATGAGTCCATTGTTGAAATACCATTTTGACCTCACTGTTAATTATTAATCAAATGTTATAGTAGCTTAGTAAGACAAATTAATGTACAACTGACATCAGTTAGATAATGAAATTCGCACTCTCAGCATGGTACAACTGAATAGAGTTAAAATACACAGGGAGTTTCAAATTATCTCTAGAACTAGGAATAATAGAGCATCTCGATGGGTGACAACCTGGCCTTTCAATATCATCACACTACAACTACTCAGGTAGAGAGAAGGTGGGGTCCCCAATATAGCTTGATGTGTCCCCACCCTCCTCATTAAGATACTCAGGAGAAAGCCATTCATGATGACTCCCACCAGAGGATCCTAGTCCCTTAACAGGTGTATCAGGCTTAAAGAAAACAATGGCAGTCTATGGACATGTTTAGGCCCTTTGGGTGCAAAGTCCCCAACCAGTAGATCCACTGGGCTTTAGTTTTATTCCCATCTCCCCCCCTCCCCCTCTGTGAAAGTACATGGTCAATTAGGATGAACCGTATGTCAGCAATGTATGGCCCGCAACCTTATGGCTGCCCTGTGTTTAGACATACTTGTTCTGGCGTTGTAAGAGGTTTTATCCCAATAAAATAAACTTCAACAGCAGCCAACAGATTACAAAGTTAGTGGTGCAGGTAATGTAATGTCTGATGACAAATTTCTTGTTTGTGTGAGGGTGCCAAAATTTGTTGTATTGGATTATACTATTACATGTTGTGCAGCCAGAACAACAAAAGCATCCCAGCTTTGTGGTCATGAGCCAATGTTCCTCCTTATAGCAATGGGTGAGATCTGTGAAAAACAGCATATCTCTTAAATTTCTACCCCTTCTATAGCCAACTAGAGGGAAATCACAATTATTAAAAGGTTAACTCATATCTGATTGGAGAATTTCCCATCTCTCACGTAGGGTAGAGGATATCCCTACTTTTTCAGTATTGAAGCTTGTTGTAAAGGTAATTTTCACCTTTGGTGTATCATCCCTCTGCTTGAGTAAGGTTTCTTGTGTCTTATCCATTAATTCGTTTGTCACATCCTTAATCATTCCCTAGTGTATGACTTTTTGTGCCGGTCCAGCGATTGAAGAAAGGAGTCTATGTAGATTGCCAATGGTTGTAGCAATGACCCACGGGATGAAACTATTGGCTTTGCTGGGGGGGATAAAGGAGGTCCTTATGTATCTTTGGTAAAGTGTATAAAATCAGGTGTATTGGGTACTGAACCTGGATATAGTCAAGCATTTCCCGTGTGAGACAACCTTCATTTAGCCCCCATGTCAGTGTATTCTCAATCAATTATTTAAGGTCCTAGTTGGATCAATCGGCAGAGACTTGTAAGTTAGGCCATCTGATAATTGAGTGAGGATCTCATTTTTGTATTGTGAATAATTCATCACCACGATAGCACCTCCTTTGTCTGCATTGAGTAGGTCTATTTGTGAGTCCTTAGCCAGCACCTGGAGTGCCTGTCTTTCTAGGGCTGTAGAGAATGCCCTTATGGACTCAGAGTGATCCGTCAGGAGGTCATTCATGAGAAGTCTGGAGAAGGTTTTAATGCTGACGCTAGTGTTTGGGGGCTCAAATTTGCTAGTAGGTTTAAAAGAAATTCTGCTATTATTTTTAGAATAGCTAAAATGTTCCTTCAATTGAAGAGACCTCTGGAATCTCTGGATGTCATTGTAAGTCTCAAATTGATCAGACTTAAAAGTTGGAATTAAATTTAGTACTTTATTAAGTAATTTAGATTCTATCTCAGTAAGGGGTCGATCACTAATGTTAATGACAATGTTACTGAGGGTAATAATTGTGGTGGTAGTGGTGGTTTGTTTGCCAGAGTAATTCCCCTGCATTGGGTGTGGCCTCGGTTTCTTGTTAAACCGCATGAACTAGTTGTTACTACTAAAAAATTACTTTTGGTAGAAGGAGGATGATCACCATGTCTCTGTGTCTGTAGTGAAGTGTCAGAGCCTGAACTGCTGTCAACTATGTTTAAAAAATGTACAAAAAAAGGGGACAGACGCAGCCGCGACTCACAGCATCCGTTTATTCAAACACACACTTAACGGAACATATTGCACTTACAGAATAAAAGATTAAAATTTGCCTTAATACTCCAGCCCCTCCTGGCTATCGATCTTTGTATACAGTCAATTTAGACCGCTGCCAGTCACCTCAGTGTGGGTGCCGCTGTTGTGATCTTGTCCCACAGTATGAGATCGCCTTGGATGAAGGGTGAGCTTACAAGCACAGTGTGTCTCTTTACAGGCAGTCAGTCATGCTAACTGGTCTCCATCCTCTCTTTCACACTGGAAAACAGCCTGCTCCCTGTCTATATCTGTACTGTCTCTGCTTTCTTTGTTTGTAGGGCCTTCCTGCTCCTTGTCCCAACTGCCATCCATAAACTCCTTTATTTTTTTAATCCTCTTCCACTGTTGCCAATTTCTGATTTTTAAATGAGATCTTTTTTATAGTCATTAACTTGTTGTTTGAGATTGTCAGGCTATTTGTCTGAAGTATCATCCGTCAGGATCTCCAATTTCTGTTCCTTACATTTTGAAATGTCTTCTCTGACATTCACCAGTAAATTAATACATTCTTCTTCACTAATAAGACTAGATCCAGTGAACATTTATTTAAAATGGGATTGTTTCACTCAATAGTGGGCACCTTTCTTATCCGAAAACTTCTAGGGATATGACTCTTTCTATAGGTAATAAAAATGACCTTTACAACAACGTTCAATACTGTCCCTTGTAATTGTTGACTCAATGAACATCCATGTGAGGGCATCTAAGTTGGTTTTCCCTGGACTCACTATATATTGTTTTTTCTATGTACTTCATTGTTTTATGCATTTTTTGTGTGAATTGCACGCTACAACGTAGTGATTATACAACACATAGGGCAAGATTACACGTATGGGTTTTCCGCGCTCTATATGGTCTCTTCGCAATCAATTTCCATTGCACAGGTATTGCAAGTCTTGAGAAATCGCGATAGCCTTTTACTCAACGATCCTTTCCGTGCTGTAGTTAACATTTTTCCGCAATATAAAAGTTTCAAGAAACACCTTAAAAATACATTACAAAGAACAGTTACTAAAAATAATGCACACAAAAGTTATAAGGGCTAAAAGATACGAGATACATAGATTTGTATGTAAAAAGATATGCATAGAGATATATTAACTATGGAGATAATGAAAATATTTCACATTACAATCTTATGCACATTAAATAATATCTCAGAGGGATTTTGAAAGAGATATTTGCATATACTGTAGATCTCGAGACATATACAGTATATATATATTCATATACATATCTCGCAATAAATAGATATATCAGTCCAAAAATCATCTCATATATAGAGAAATATTTATTTATAAATAAATAGAACATTCTGTTACGAAAACATTTTTGCAATATGAAATATTCCCATTTTCATGTACACTTTTCGAGGAGAATAAGTCATGGGCTTTGCGCAACAGATTAGGGTTTTAGTGGGGTTTTTTTCTATTACTCTTCTACATTGACTTCTATGGGGGAATACATGAATGCGCACACCCGATTTGGCTTTTTGGATTACTCCGGTTAACACGCACGCAAAATAAGTTATTTTACAACTTGTAATACCTGCGTAACCCCAGATGTGAAAAAGCCATAACGCATGCAGTATTTTGCAACTGTGAAAAACAGTTTTGCGCTCGACTTGTAATCTTGCCCATAAAGCGGCAGAATTTAACTGCTTGCAAACGAAAGAGCTGTATTCTAAAAAATGTAGCTGATTTGCATATTACTTATTGAATGACTGGCTAGGCTTGCAAGGATGATTTGCAATCTGGAGTTATAGCTCATTACACACGCACACACCAATGACACTATGATAATGGTATATGTCACTATTTATAGTCTGTGTGGGAGTAGGAGGATAATAATAATAACTAGTATTTATATAGCGCCTTTCTCCCGCTCGCTCTGGGAATTAACCAAATCGGCAGCTGAATAGTAGTTATTATTATTACCCAATTTAATGGTACTCATTTTATCCGGAAGGATGAATGGCTTAGTTGGCCCTGCCGGGATTTGAACCTACATTGGACCTTGCATTGGATCTTTTAAACAAGCTTTTGTTGTAGTCAGGGCATTTATCAACTGAGCTACCTCACTGGCCTTAGAATTAGACTGATTATACACGATGCAACTCTGTCTGTACACTTGGGGTTAATATTTTTGTTGTCACTCAGTAACCAAGGCTATGGTTACTGAGGTTGGAGTTGGGGCGCTGTGGTCTATTTAAACCTGGCTGTTTTGGGTCACTCTTTCTTGTTTGGTCTGAGGAAGGGGTTACGCAACCTGGCTGAAACATCACCAGTATTATTATAGATTCAAAGTTGTTTTGCTTTTTTTTTGTAAATCCAGTGAGTGCAGTCTCTCTTTTTTGGTTTGTATTCTAATCATTTTGGATCTGGCACACTGGCCGATAACTCAGTGGAAGAGAGAGTGCTGCATTTTGTATATATAATAATTTAAAGCGCTAATGAAGCTTTGCATGGTTTTTTCACTAGGTTTTATTTTGTCTTGTTCTATTTCATTTGACTGTGGAATTATTTTTTTTTTGGGGGGGGGGGGGGGGATTATACAATTAAATGATTAAATTCTTGTTGCTTTATACTGTGTAAAATAGTTCTGTTTTTTTATCCATCTCTGAATTTATTGGATCTATACGTTAAATCCAATAATACCAACAAGAATAAACAAGGAGTTTGATTTATCCATCTTTTACTAAAGAAATATGATATTGCTATCAATCATTTTTATATCTATCTTATATACAAATAAGGTTGGATAAAATAATTTTAGGAGGTATAGTAGACTCTAGGGATAATTTTGAGTATGTATTAAAACAGTTTTATTTTCCAACCACTAGGTGGCGATATATGATTGTTAATATACAGGTAAATGAATATGGTACCAAATAAGTGCTATTTAATCTATGTATAACAACAAGCATGATAAATAAAAACCCCACAAAGATGTCAGAAGAAATCTGTTACTGTTCTGATTACTTTCTGTATTTTTAAAAGAGGATTTGGTGGTGATCTCTGACATCTTGCACTTCCAATTGACTGAAAGTCAGAGTTTATCAGGAAGTGCATAGGAGCCAGTGAGCTGGTAAAAAAGTACTCATCTGATACTGCTATATTAGTTTAAATTTAAACAGCTATTACTTCATTTTTATTTTCAAGAACTATTTCAACACGTTTAAATGCAGTTCTTTCATATGGAAGAAAGAAATGTTTTGGAGTACAGTGTCCTTTCAATTATACCTTCTCTTTAACCACATTACATTTGCTGCTAACTACTTTATTATCATACAAATACCACAGATTCAATTTAGGGATGTTTTATGATTTTTTAAAAGAATTCCAAAAGGGTGCCTCAGACCAGAACAAACAAATTCAGCACAACTCTTCTAATGAAATACTAGGACCAAAGGTCATCTAGATAGGGTGACCATATTGCCACTTTAAAAAGGGACACCTATGAAAAATACATATGTCAGGACTGTTTAAAGAAATGTTTGGAATAATGTTCCATTATGAGAACCCTGACATATGTATTTTTCATATGTGTCCCTTATTAAAGTGGCAATATGGTCACCTTACATCTGGAGGAATAATAGGTTCTACTCTTTATATATGGACAGGATTAGTACCCAATTTAAATGAGTACAATTACTAATGAGGTATGGGGACTTGCTAGTCTCTTTTGAAGGGTCTTTTATGTATATGGCAGGCCAGCGTATACCGGACTTTGCATAACACATAAACTGTGCAGCCGTATGGTGTTTCACCTACAATTGGGTTACATACGCTTTGTTTGCTTGCTAAGATTATAATATATACCCCACCAGTGTATATCCAGAGCAGATTGAGAGTATTGGAGGGACTGTATTGTTGTATCTCCTAGCGCTATGTGTATGGGTTTGTCTTATTTTTAGTTTTATTTGTATTTGTATTTTTTCTATGTTTATTTTCATTATTTGTGGGTTTATTTTTCTGCCTGCAAACAATTTGGTGGTGGGATTACGTATTGATGCTGTGTTTTGTGTTTTTAAATCTGTTATTTTTTCTTCTTCATCTAACAGTTGTTCATCTGTCTTGATGAAGGCTTCTATGTAAGCCGAAACGTCGACCTATCCTTATGACTTTCTAACGTTGTTGTTATAAACAATAAACTAACTTTGATGTATATAAATCCTGAGAGTGCCCTCCCTTTCCTAGCTCTTATATATATATATATACATAGAAATATTTATTTTAAGTTGCGCGTTAATGTCCAGCATTACTGCTTTTCGCTACCCGCACTATCATTAGCTTGCCACATGTAATCTGGGCCATTGTGAACAGACACTGGTACTAATCATGAGATGCTAGTAGTGCTGATCATAAAGAGGAAAACACTATCTTTATAACTAAGACTAATAAGGCTGTGAATTAATGCACCTACTAAATAAAAAATAAAAAATTGTATCATAAATTAGATATTGAGACTTGTCATGCTAATGTCTGCTGTTTAGCTGTGTCCTCCGGACAACATTCCATTCTGTGACTTCTGGGTAAATGTATATAGATTTTTTTTTAAATAATTTCTATCAGTTCAAAAATAAATAATATTGTAAACTTGTCCCAGATCAGTGTATTAATTATTATTGCAAGTATTTCTATGGATTTCTCTATTGATACAGTATTTCAATCTTCTCTTCCTTCCTCTCTACATGTTACGTTCTGCACTGTCTCTTTAATAAAATCTCAAACCAAGTTTACTTAAAGGGACAATATACACTCATTTTCATATAACTGCATGTAATAGACACTAGTATAAAGAATAAGATGCACAGATACTGATATAAAAATCCAGTATAAAACTGTTTAAAAACTTACTTAGAAGCTGTCAGTTTGGCTCTTTTGAAAAGGCAGTTGGAAAGCCCACTGCAAGTGGCAAATAAGACACTCCCCCCCTCCCCCCTTCTTTTGCATATGAAAAGACCCTTTACACAAACAGCAGCAAGCTGGAGAAGGTAGCTGACCGTATTCACATAAAACTTTGGGGCTTGGTTAGGAGTCTGAAAATCAGAGCAATGTTATTTAAAAATAAGCAAAACTATACATTTATTTTAAAATAAAACTTTATGGGCTATATAAATAGATCATCTACAAAACATTTATGCAAAGAAAAAATGAGTGTATAATGTCCCTTTAAGACTCCTCCCTATCCTACCTCGCTGCTAAGTAATTTGAATCTGAAGGCATGTCAGGCTGAACCATAGCTTTCTGCTTAGCCTGTTATAAGAAATTCCAATCTACCTGAACTTCGTGTTAGCTGTAGTATTGGGACATATATTGTAACTTATTTGCAACATTGTTGCCAAACTCTAATATCTCTTAGAATACAACTCACGCTGCTACCGCAGCACTTACTGAACTCTGTGTCTCATTTCATCAACGGAC
Organism: Bombina bombina; assembly: GCF_027579735.1. NCBI lineage: Eukaryota > Metazoa > Chordata > Amphibia > Anura > Bombinatoridae > Bombina > Bombina bombina. Next base: position 218,914 of record NW_026511410.1, on the reverse strand, counting down.
ACCAGGAGCTGAAACACAGCAGCACGTCAGGAGTAACGCTCCTACCAACACTCCTCCTCTATCTGTCACAGCACGCCACGGACACGCTGAGCGTTACAGCTCACACACGCCTAGCTGGAAACAAACACCGGAGCCTGCACCCCACAGTGAGTCGAGCGTTACAGCTCACACCCGCCTAGCTGGGAAGTAACACCGGAGCCCGCACACCCACAGTGAGTAACTTGCTCACACCAAAATATGCAAATAGCAACCAGTTAGCTGCACATCAAAGCACTTGCACTATAAAATACGGCTGCTTCTATTGATTGAAACCAGAGCCTGCCAAGAAGCATATCTGCAGGTATTCTCACACAATCAGCTCTGTTACTGTTTCACTGCCTGCCAGCGTGACTCCGCTCAGAGAACTTTCTATAGCTACATTGCATCTCTTAAAGTACCAAATAAGGATAATTACTTTAAGCAGAAGTCCACTTATCTGTAATTAACTTCTATATGTTGTTCTAGTAATAACACTCCTAAATGTGCAGGAGCCTATGCAGTAACTCAAACTTAACACTGCTGGAATATATACATACATTCCCTATTCTCCTCCATAGCCTTTTCACCTGTCTTTCAGGTTATAATACATATTAGCACATTCTGTGTTTTCTTTAAACTGTGTCACTCTTTCTACAAACTTGTCTTCTCACTATTGGTTTAATCTGTTCCTTCCTCTGACTTCCCTTAGTCCCCTCAAGTCAATGACCTAAATCTCACTTAAGAGTCTAAGGTAAGGTGTGAGACTGAGTGGTATCTAGATTGCATGCATTACAAATCATACTATTTCATTACATGTCTTACATATTACTTAGCACTTAAAACTTGCATCCAATCTTTTACTTTAGGCATGGATCTAAGTGACCTATCAACTAGGGTTGGCACCCTGTCACAAAACATGGATCTGATGCTCCAAGGCTTGTGTGAAATCAAGTCTGAAAATGAACAACTGAGAAAATTCATTAACGAACAAATGACTTTAAAAGCAGCAACTTCTGAACTCCCTGAACCGCAGGTGTGCCCTCCTGAGAAGTTTTTTGGCGATAGATCCCGTTTCAGGGATTTTCAAAATTCCTGTAATTTGTTTATTTAACTGAAGCCAAAAACCTACCCCAATGATCGTATACGTGTTTTGACGGTTATATCCTACCTCTCAGGTGAGGCAAGAACCTGGGCAAACACGTTTTATGAGTCAAACGATCCCATTCTTGATTTACTAGATTCTTTCTTCGCTGCGATGTCACAACTTTATCAAGATCATGACAAGCAATGCTCAGCAGAAACAGCTATTAGGGCTTTGAGACAAGGTAGAAGACCAGTCGAAGATTATATAACGGAATACAAGAGATGGGCTCCAGACACCCTCTGGAACGAACATGCTCTGAAAAACCAATTCCGTCTAGGCCTGAGCAAGAACATAAAGGACGAGCTGGCACGCATATCCATGCCCACTAGCTTGGACTGTCTAATAGCCATTAGCATTTCCATTGACAGACGTCTACGCGAAAGAAAGTCAGAAAAGGGTCACTCAGATTACCCAACAAAAAGGTTCATCACTTCAGCCCCCACAATTAGGGCAACTGAAGAACCCATGGAGATAGCTTTTGTAAAGGGACCACTGAAGCCCGAAGAAAAAGCTTGACGCAAACATCTCAATTTGTTCATGTACTGTGCCAGCCCAGAACACACAGTTAAGGATTGCCCGAATCTCCCTAGACAAAGGAAGGGTAAGTCCAAAGTTGAGTCTGTGTGTCATGTTATAGCTGACAAAACCTCTTCTCATTTTTCATTCTCTGTTTCCCTACAGTGGGAGCACCAGCGAGCCCTTACACAAGCCGTGATTGACTCCGGAGCAACAGGAGATTTCATTGATTATGATTTTGTTTGTGCACATAAAATACCTCTAATAAAGAAAGTAAATTCACTGCCTATCAAACTCGTAGATAGCTCTTCTATTAAATCAGGTCCAATAACACACCAGACAGCTCCTTTAAGATTGACTTTCACATCTGGGCATACTGAGTATATTGTACTAGAAGTAATACGCACACCATTATTCCCTTTAATACTAGGTCTTAAATGGCTTAAACACCACAACCCTTCCATACTATGGGGAAGCCACAGACTCCTCACCTGTTGTTGCACATATCTGATGTCTCAATACCTCACTGCTACCAAGAGTTCGCCGATGTATTTGATAAAAAGGAAGCTCAAGTATTACCACCCCACAGGCCTTATGATTGCCCGATTGAATTGCTCCCAAATTCCACTGTCCCATACGGCCGAGTGTATCCCTTGTCTGATCCAGAACTTAAACATCTGAAAGAATATCTTGACGAGAACCTTCGCAAGGGTTTCATCAGACCCTCCACTTCCTCAGCAGGTGCTGGAATCTTCTTCGTGAGGAATAAAGATAACAGCCTTCAACCTATTATAGATTATAGGGAATTGAATGCTCGAACAAAAAAGAACAGGTATCCATTGCCCTTGATACCAGAACTGATTGAACGACTACAAGGGGCAAAGATCTTTACCAAACTCGATCTTCGTGGGACCTACAACCTGGTTCGGATCAGGCACGGGGATGAATGGCTGACTGCTTTCCAGATGAGGTATGGCTTGTTCGAATATAGGGTCATGCCATTCGGACTGTGTAATGCCCCCGCAACCTTCCAGCATTTTATGAACGACCTCTTCAGGGACTTGCTGGATGTAGTGATGGTTATCTACCTTGACGATATTCTGATTTATTCCGATACTATGAAGAATCATATAACACATGTCAACACTGTTCTCACCCGCCTAAGAACAAATTCACTCTACGTAAAGGTAGAGAAATGCGTCTTTAACTCTCAGCCCATATCCTTCCTTGGCTATCGAATATCCCCTTCGGGAATTGAGATGGAGGATAACAAGGTAGAGGCCATTAAGAATTGGCCTACACCCAGCTCCAAAAAGGATTTACAGAGATTCATTGGATAAGCCAATTTCTACAGAAAGTTCATCCAAGGCTTCTCCGCAATAATCAAACCCATGACCACCTTAACCAAGAAAAATCACACTTTCAAATGGAATGATCAAGCAGACGCAGCTTTCCAATCTCTAAAAAAGAGATTCATGACAGCACCTATCCTGCAGTTCCCCGACCCAACATTACCCTAAGTGTTGGAAGTCGATGCCTCAGACCACACAATAGGTGCAGTCTTATCACAACGAAAGACATCCTCACAACCTCTACATCCTGTCTCCTACTTCTCCAGACTGATGAATAGCGCAGAACTCAACTATGGAGTCGGGGAAAAAGAATTGCTAGCGATCAAGGCTTCCCTAGAATTCTGGAGGCATCTTCTTGAGGGAACGCCTACTCCAATAACAATATACACTGACCATAGGAACCTTCAGTTCTTAAAAATTAATAAAACCCTCAGCTCTCGCCAGGTAAGATGGAGTCTCTTCTTTAGTCACTTCAACTATGTAATAACCTACAGACCAGGAACAAAGAATGGGAAGGCCGACGCCTTATCAAGAAGAGACCCCAGACCAAACAGCTATACCAGTTCGGACACCATCATACCCAGTGACAGGTTGATTGGACTCACCACTACCAGCAACACCCTGCTCATGAAAAGACAAAAAGACGAAAGCCCTACAGGATGTTTGCAATTACACAAGGCTCCGAACAGACCCCTGTACAAAGGGAAACTTCTATATGTTCCAGACTCAATGAGACAAACTGTCCTAAAATCTGCGCATGATGCCCTTCTGGCGGGTCATCCTGGTTTACATAAGACTCTTCATTTAATACGTAGAGAATATTGGTGGCCACATTTGACTCGAGATGTAAAGAACTACGTTGCTTCATGTTCAGTCTGTTCGCAGAACAAACACTCGAGGCATCATCCCTATGGTTGTCTTCTTTCCCTCTCTGTACCGGAAAGACCCTGGAAATCAATTGCCATGGACTTCATCGTAGAGTTACCCCCATCTGGAAATCATAACACGATACTTGTTGTCATTGACCATTTCTCGAAGATGGCACATTTTCTACCTGCTATTGGCTTGCCTACAGCCAAAGAAACCGCGCAGCTCTTTCTGAATCATATAGTCCGATTACACGGATTTCCAGACTCCATAACAACGGACAGAGGTTCCCAGTTCACTTCTCGTTTCTGGACACACCTTTGCAGTATACTCAAGATAGAGAGACATATGTCAACTGCCTTCCATCCTCAGACGAATGGTCTCTGCGAAAGAGCTAATCAAACCTTAGAACAATTCCTACGTTGCTACTGTTCATCCCAACAAGATGACTGGTTAAGTCTGTTGCCTTTCGCAGAGTTCTCCTTTAACAACACGATCAATAGCTCTGCAAAGGCTACCCCTTTCTTCATTAACTACGGTTTCCATCCAACATATCATCTAAACAATCATTCAGAAACTGAATCCCCTGTGGTTAATGAATTTGTCAATTCCATTGCACATGGATTCACCTCTATAAAAGCTACTCTACTGGACGCTCAACAAAACCAAAAACGTTATTATGACCTTCGGAGATCAACCTCACTATCATAGAAGATTGGCGACAAAGTATGGTTGTCCACAAAGCATTTAAGGTTGTCTGTACCATCCAAAAAATTGGCTTCTCTATTCATCGGACCTTTCCCCATTGAGAAGGTGTTGAACCAGAACGCTGTTAAGTTAACTTTACCTACCACATATACAATCCATCTGGCATTTCATGTTGCTCTACTTAAGCCTTACAAACCGACAAGACCGGGTTCATGTTCCCCGTCTACCCCTACTCCAACGACCTCTGAAGACCTATACGAGGTCCAGATCGTCCTTGACTCTCGATACCACCGTCGATGCCTACAGTACTTGATCAGATGGAAGAACTTCGGTGCTGAAGAAGATTCATGGGAACCGTCCACCAACCTTTCAGCTCCCCGGTTGATCGCTGAGTTCCACCGTAAACACCCGGACAGGCCTGGTCCCTGATCCGCGGAGCTGCTCCTTGGGAGGGGTGTCCTGTTACGTTCTGCACTGTCTCTTTAATAAAATCTCAAACCAAGTTTACTTAAGACTCCTCCCTATCCTACCTCGCTGCTAAGTAATTTGAATCTGAAGGCATGTCAGGCTGAACCATAGCTTTCTGCTTAGCCTGTTATAAGAAATTCCAATCTACCTGAACTTCGTGTTAGTTGTAGTATTGGGACATATATTGTAACTTATTTGCAACATTGTTGCCAAACTCTAATATCTCTCAGAATACAACTCACGCTGCTACCGCAGCACTTACTGAACTCTGTGTCTCATTTCATCAACGGATACCCGGAGCTGCAACACAGCAGCACGTCAGGAGTAACGCTCCTACCAACACTCCTCCTCTATCTGTTACAGCACGCCACGGACACGCCGAGCGTTACAGCTCACACACGCCTAGCTGGAAACAAACACCAGAGCCTGCACCCCACAGGGAGTCGAGCGTTACAGCTCACACCCGCCTAGCTGGGAAGTAACACCGGAGCCCGCACACCCACAGTGAGTAACTCGCTCACACCAACATATGCAAATAGCAACCAGTTAGCTGCACATCAAAGCACTTGCACTATAAAATACGGATGCTTCTATTGATTGAAACCAGAGCCTGCCAAGAAGCATATCTGCAGGTATTCTCACACAATCAGCTCTGTTACTGTTTCACTGCCTGCCAGCGTGACTCCGCTCAGAGAACTTTCTATAGCTACATTGCATCTCTTAAAGTACCAAATAAGGATAATTACTTTAAGCAGACGTCCACTGTAATTACCTTCTATGTGTTGTTCTAGGAATAACACTCCTAAATGTGCAGGAGCCTCTGCAGTAACTCAAACTTAACACTGCTGGAATATATACATACATTGCCTATTCTCCTCCATAGCCTTTTCACCTGTCTTTCAGGTTATAATACATATTAGCACATTCTGTGTTTTCTTTAAACTGTGTCACTCTTTCTACAAACTTGTCTTCTCACTATTGTTTTCATCTGTTCCTTCCTCTGACTTCCCTTAGCCCCCTCAAGTCAATGACCTAAATCTTGACTCTTCTCACTTAAGAGTCTAAGGTAAGGTGTGAGACTGAGTGGTATCTAGATTGCATGCATTACAAATCATACTATTTCATTACATGTCTTACACTACATGTCCTCTCTTCTCCTCCTCGCGCTCTCTTCATCTGTGTCTCTTCTCCCTCTATAACCCTTCTCTCTCTACCTATGTCTCTTCTCCCTCTATAACCCTTCTCGTTCCACCTATGACTCTTCTCCTTCTATACCCCTTCTCTCTCCCTTTATACCCCTTCTTCCTCCCTCTATGTCTCTTCTCCCTCTATACACCTTCTCTCTCCCTCTATGTCTCTTCTCCCTCTATGTCTCTTCTCCCTCTATACACCTTCTCTCTCCCTCTATGTCTCTTCTCCCTCTATACACCTTCTCTCTCCCTCTATGTCTCTTCTCCCTCTATACACCTTCTCTCTCCCTTTATGTCTCTTCTCCCTCTATACACCTTCTCTCTCCCTCTATGTCTCTTCTCCCTCTATACACCTTCTCTCTCCCTCTATGTCTCTTCTCCCTCTATACACCTTCTCTCTCCCTCTATGTCTCTTCTCCCTCTATACACCTTCTCTCTCCCTCTATGTCTCTTCTCCCTCTATACACCTTCTCTCTCCCTCTATGTCTCTTCTCCCTCTATACACCTTCTCTCTCCCTCTATACACCTTCTCTCTCCCTCTATACACCTTCTCTCTCCCTCTATGTCTCTTCTCCCTATATATACACCTTCTCTCTCCCTCTATACACCTTCTCTCTCCCTCTATACACCTTCTCTCTCCCTCTATACACCTTCTCTCTCCCTCTATACACCTTCTCTCTCCCTCTATACACCTTCTCTCTCCCTTTATGTCTCTTCTCCCTCTATACACCTTCTCTCTCCCTCTATATCTCTTCTCCATCTATACACCTTCTCTCTCCCTCTATGTCTCTTCTCCCTCTATACACCTTCTCTCTCCCTCTATACACCTTCTCTCTCCCTCTATACACCTTCTCTCTCCCTCTATACACCTTCTCTCTCCCTCTATACACCTTCTCTCTCCCTCTATACACCTTCTCTCTCCCTCTATACACCTTCTCTCTCCCTCTATACACCTTCTCTCTCCCTCTATGTCTCTTCTCCCTCTATACACCTTCTCTCTCCCTCTATGTCTCTTCTCCCTCTATACACTTTCTCTCTGCCGCTATGTCTCTTCTACCTCTATACACCTTCTCTCTCCCTCTATGTCTCTTCTCCCTCTATACACCTTCTCTCTCCCTCTATACACCTTCTCTCTCCCTCTATGTCTCTTCTCCCTCTATACACCTTCTCTCTCCCTCTATACACCTTCTCTCTCCCTCTATGTCTCTTCTCCCTCTATACACCTTCTCTCTCCCTCTATACACCTTCTCTCTCCCTCTATACACCTTCTATTTCCCTCTATGTCTCTTCTACCTCTATACACCTTCTCTCTCCCTCTATGTCTCTTCTACCTCTATACACCTTCTCTCTCCCTCTATGTCTCTTCTCCCTCTATACACCTTCTCTCTCCCTCTATGTCTCCTCTCCCTCTATGCACCTTCTCTCTCCCTCTATGTCTCTTCTCCCTCTATACACCTTCTCTCTCCCTCTATGTCTCTTCTCCCTCTATACACCTTCTCTCTCCCTCTATGTCTCTTCTACCTCTATACACCTTCTCTCTCCCTCTATGTCTCTTCTACCTCTATACACCTTCTCTCTCCCTTTATGTCTCTTCTCCCTCTATACACCTTCTCTCTCCCTCTATGTCTCTTCTACCTCTATACACCTTCTCTCTCCCTTTATGTCTCTTCTCCCTCTATACACCTTCTCTCTCCCTCTATGTCTCCTCTCCCTCTATACACCTTCTCTCTCCCTCTATGTCTCTTCTCCCTCTATACACCTTCTCTCTCCCTCTATGTCTCTTCTCCCTCTATACACCTTCTCTCTCCCTCTATGTCTCTTCTCCCTCTATACACCTTCTCTCTCCCTCTATACACCTTCTATTTCCCTCTATGTCTCTTCTACCTCTATACACCTTCTCTCTCCCTCTATGTCTCTTCTACCTCTATACACCTTCTCTCTCCCTCTATGTCTCTTCTCCCTCTATACACCTTCTCTCTCCCTCTATGTCTCCTCTCCCTCTATGCACCTTCTCTCTCCCTCTATGTCTCTTCTCCCTCTATACACCTTCTCTCTCCCTCTATGTCTCTTCTCCCTCTATACACCTTCTCTCTCCCTCTATGTCTCTTCTCCCTCTATACACCTTCTCTCTCCCTCTATGTCTCTTCTACCTCTATACACCTTCTCTCTCCCTCTATGTCTCTTCTACCTCTATACACCTTCTCTCTCCCTTTATGTCTCTTCTCCCTCTATACACCTTCTCTCTCCCTCTATGTCTCTTCTACCTCTATACACCTTCTCTCTCCCTCTATGTCTCTTCTCCCTCTATACACCTTCTCTCTCCCTCTATGTCTCCTCTCCCTCTATACACCTTCTCTCTCCCTCTATGTCTCTTCTCCCTCTATACACCTTCTCTCTCCCTCTATGTCTCTTCTCCCTCTATACACCTTCTCTCTCCCTCTATGTCTCTTCTCCCTCTATACACCTTCTCTCTCCCTCTATGTCTCTTCTCCCTCTATACACCTTCTCTCTCCCTCTATACACCTTCTCTCTCCCTCTATGTCTCTTCTCCCTCTATACACCTTCTCTCTCCCTCTATGTCTCTTCTACCTCTATACACCTTCTCTCTCCCTCTATATCTCTTCTCCATCTATACACCTTCTCTCTCCCACTATACACCTTCTCTCTCCCTCTATGTCTCTTCTACCTCTATACACCTTCTCTCTCCCTCTATGTCTCCTCTCCCTCTATACACCTTCTCTCTCCCTCTATACACCTTCTCTCTCCCTCTATGTCTCCTCTCCCTCTATACACCTTCTCTCTCCCTCTATGTCTCCTCTCCCTCTATACACCTTCTCTCTCCCTCTATACACCTTCTCTCTCCCTCTATACACCTTCTCTCTCCCTCTATGTCTCCTCTCCCTCTATACACCTTCTCTCTCCCTCTATACACCTTCTCTTTCCCTCTATGTCTCTTCTCCCTCTATACACCTTCTCTTTCCCTCTATGTCTCTTCTCCCTCTATACACCTTCTCTCTCCCTCTATACACCTTCTCTCTCCCTCTATACACCTTCTCTTTCCCTCTATGACTCTTCTACCTCTATACACCTTCTCTCTCCCTCTATGTCTCTTCTCCCTCTATACACCTTCTCTCTCCCTTTATGTCTCTTCTCCCTCTATACACCTTCTCTCTCCCTCTATGTCTCTTCTCCCTCTATACACCTTCTCTCTCCCTCTATGTCTCCTCTCCCTCTATACACCTTCTCTCTCCCTCTATGTCTCTTCTCCCTCTATACACCTTCTCTCTCCCTCTATGTCTCTTCTACCTCTATACACCTTCTCTCTCCCTCACTGAGGCCCATTTATCAAGCTCAGTATGGAGCTTGTGGGCCCATGTTTAAAGGTACAAAGACCGCTGCTCCATAACCCTGTCCGCCTGCTCTGATGAGGCGGACAGACATCGCTGGAATTAAACCCGATCGAGTACGATCAGGTTGATTGAGACCTCCCTGCTGGCAGCCCATTGGCCGCGAGTCTGCAGGGGGTGGTGTTGCATCAGCAGCTCTTGTGAGCTGCTGGTGCAATGCTGAATATGGAGAGCGTATTGCTCTCCGTATTCAGCGATGTCTGTAGGACCTGATCCGCACTGTCGGATCAGGTCTGACAGACATTTAATAAATAGGCCTCTATGTCTCTTCTCCTTCTATATCTCTTCTCTCTCCATCTACGTCTCTTCTCCCTCTAGAAAATGCCCTTCTCTCTCCATTTATATATCTATTCTCCCTCTATACCCCTTCTCTCTCCATCTATGTATCTTCTCCATTTATATCTCTTCTCTCTGCATCCATCTATGTCTCTTCTCCCTCTATAACTCTTCTCCCTCCACCTATGTCTCTTCTTCCTCTCTACCTCTTCTCTCTCCACCTATGTCTCTTCTCCCTCTCTACCCCTTCTCTCTCCACCTATGTCTCTTCTTCCTCTCTACCTCTTCTCTCTCCACCTATGTCTCTTCTTCCTCTCTACCTCTTCTCTCTCCACCTATGTCTCTTCTCCCTCTCTACCCCTCCTCTATCCACCTATGTATTTTCTCCCTCTCTACCCCTTCTCTCTCCAACTATGTCTCTTCTCCCTCTCTACCCCTTCTCTCTCCCTGTCTCTCTCCACCAATGTCTCTCCTCCCTCTCTACCCCTTTTCTCTCCATCAATTTCTCTTCTCCCTCTCTATCCATTCTCTCTCCATCTGTGTGACTTCTACCTCTATACACCTTCTCTCTCCCTCTATGTCTCTTCTCCCTCTATACCCCTTCTCTCTCAATCTATGTCTCTTCTCCAGCTATACCTCTGCTCTCTCTTTCTATGTCTCTTCTTCCTTTCTACCCCTTGGATCCCACATGTGATGTCTTTTGAAAACAAAAATGTATGCTTACCTGATAAATGAATTTCTTTCATGATGGTGAAAGTCCATGAAACCGGCCCTTGTTTTTCCATAACAGTTGGCAGCAGTACTAGTTTGTACTTCTTTTACCCTGCTCTTCCTTTCCTGCTTTTCTTATTTTCTCCCTTTTTGGCCATATGTATGGCTAAGGAATCATGGGAAAGTGGAGGGATTAAAGTTCTGTTGTGTGGTGTGTTTTACCTACTCTTGTAGGACTGGTCTTTAATCCCCACCTGTGATGGTGTGTGGACTCTCATCATCATGAAAGAAATGAATTTATCAGGTAAGCATACATTTATTTTTTAGTATTGAAAATTATTTTTTCCAAAAGACAAATAAATATATGTAATTAAAGGTGGATTGCCAGCGCTAAAAACTTCAATACTTGTTGGCCATTATGCAAAAAAGCTTATTGGTATAATATTACTTTATATCCACCCTAGGTATTTATACGTGTGAGATGGGCGAATGTCCCACTATATAGATGTATTGGTGTGTTTCTAATCATGCTGCGTGTGATTAATGCAGTGTACCCTTATAACTATTAAAGATTATGATAGAAAAGAGAAAATCAATACATATAAGTCCGCGCACAGATAAGGTCATTACATATGTTGTAAGTTCTTAATAGTCCAAATGGTAAATTGGAAAACAGAACAAATTGTAAATGGTTTTCTTCTTACCAGAGATTACCCCAATCATATGATGTAATGTTTGTACTCGAAAGGCAGTGGGGACACTCCTCTGTGTTCTCCCTGTATTGGCCCTTAGGTCTGTGATTCAGGGGATTTTTTATCCTAGATCACTTCCAAAGTCAGATGGATGTTGTAGGACACTCCAAACTTGTTGGTAGAAACTTCCTGATAGAAACTTCCAGCTTTTTTCTCTGTAGCGTTATATCTTTTTATCCTCCAGGAGTATGGTTTTGAGACAGTAGGTCTAAGTTGAATATCCTAGAAAGACAAATGGAAATCACAAAGTGTAACTCTGTCATAAAAGGTATTTATTACTGTTTAAAACACAAACATTTACACTTACATTAATAACCCTCAATCCTTAATGAGGTAAGCATTCAATCATATATACACAAATAGTTAAATCCTGTGAAGATATGCTGACCGTTAGGACCACCTCCAATCTCTGAGGTCTGGGTATAACTCTGGTCCAACTGTAATCTTGGTGAGTCCTCTTTGTAAGAGCGTTATAAAATTACACTGTATTGTATGCAGTGCTAAAGTCTCATATAGTTATGGTAATAAAACCAATTTGAGTGTTAAAAAACACATGGATTGACAATCACATAAAAGACTGTTACTTGTATACAATGTGCAAAGTACATACAATTCTGTCCAGAAAACGTCCCAGAAGTAAATTGTGGTAAGATGCCACTTTAGGTTTCCGGTATCATAACAATAGATCTGTACACCCACTCCAAATATCCTCACGCGTTTCAAAGTGTTTATTTACTTCTTCGTCAGAGGAAAAGTATGTGTACAGTGTGACCGGGATTAGATATAAAGCATGGCTGAGTGGGCGTATTTTTTCTTGCGTGATGAAGTCACTGCATCACATGATGCCGACAACCAATAGTGGATCTTGTGTCAAAACAACCACGGGGGGCTCATGCTAATAAAAACACAAACCTGCCCAAAAGTAGAAACCCCAGTGTGACTAAAACAAATAGTAAACAACCTCCAGTTGCAAACAGAAGACCAAGTAATTCACATAATAAATTTACTACCTACCAAAATACCAGGACAGATAGTATAAATTCCGATAAATACAGAGGTACTGCTAGATTCCAAACTAACTTCAATTCGAAGAAAGGAAATAGTAATACACATAGACAGGTCACCTGGAAAAAAAGAAGGATATGGGAAATAAAAATACCAGTAATAACAAAAATAGACCCAATCATTATAAACAGGGTTATAATAGACAAAACTATGATCAGTACAGAGAAAACCAAAATGGATGGAGAAATCCCAATCTGGGACAGATTCAAAAACCAAATTACAGACATTATGAACAACATAATAAACAGAGACAATATAGATCAAACAAACCAATTTTTTTTAAAGAGAGGTTGGGTAGGGAATCACCACCCAAGATATTTACCAAACAATATAGAGACACCATTGCACACACATAGAGAAAGAACAAATCACAGAATCAATTTAAGGCCTCAATGGTCATTGGACAATACCAGAAAAAGAAAAGGACCAGAAGAGGAGGAAGAAGAAGAGGAATGATGGGAAATAGAAGGAGACAGTGAAATAATAAGTACCCCAAAAAGGGGGAAACATGAGAACCTCTATTAAAAATCTTTAATTTATCATCAACCTCTTTCTCCAATATACAACTGGAGGTTTTATCAAGAGGTCTCAGCTTTGCACCCACCAGAAGTCCTAATCCTTTCAATTTATATATTGATTTCAATAAATTTATTAGGAAATTAACATTATGTCGACACTTTGAGAAACAGGAAAACAAACAAAACCTTAATTTTATGGGACATTTTTCAGACTCAGATCAAGAAACTATTAATATACTAGAGGAATTGAATATAGAGAGTGAAGAATTCTTAGAAGGGAAAAATTATTTTATGAAGTCCCACTCAAATCTTAAACCTACCTCAATCTTTTATCCCACACAGTCAAAAGATAATTTTATACCAACGTTTAATGAACTAGTATCCAAAGAATTACAGAATCTATCTGAAAATTTTAAAATTAAAAAGGACAACCTGAGTAAAAAAAGAAAAAAAAAAGTTTTAAATTCCATTAAAGACATGGACAATATTGTACTCAGAGAGGCGGACAACGCGTAAGGATATTTGGAGTGGATGTACAGATCTATTGTTACGATACCGGCAACCTAAAGTGGCATCTTATCACAATTTACTTCTAGGCCGTTTTCTGGACAGAATTGTATGTACTTTGCACATTGTATACAAGTAACAGTCTTTTATGTGATCGTCAATCCGTGTGATTTTTAACACTCAAATTGGTTTTATTACCATAACTATATGAGACTTTAGCACTGCATACAATACAGTGTAATTTTATAAGGCTCTTACAAAGAGGACTCACCAAGATTACAGTTGGACCAGAGTTATACCCAGACCTCAGAGATTGGAAGTGGTCCTAACGGTCAGCATATCTTCACAGGATTTAACTATTTGTGTATATATGATTGAATGCTTACCTAATTAAGGATTGAGGGTTATTAATGTAAGTGTAATCTTTGTGTTTTAAACAGTAATTAATACCTTTTATGACAGAGTTACACTATGTGATTTCCTTTTGTCTTTCTATGATATTCAACTGAGACCTACTGCCTCAAAACCATACTCCTGGGGGATACAAAGATATAACGCTACAGAGAAAAAAAGCTGGAAGTTTCTATCAGGAAGTTTCTACCAACAAGTTTGGAGTTTCCTACAACATCCATCTGACTTTGGAAGTGACCTAGGATAAAAAATCCCCGGAATCACAGACCTAAGGACCAATACAGGGAGAACACAGAGGAGTGTCGCCACTGGCTTTCGAGTACAAACATTACCTCATATGATTGGGGTAATCTCTGGTTAGAAGAAAACCATTTACCATTTATTCTGTTTTCCAATTCACCATTTGGACTATTAAGAACTTACAACATATGTAAAGACCTTATCTGTGCGCGGACTTATATGTATTGATTTTCTCTTTTCTATCATTATATATTGTGACAGACCCTTCTGTCAGGACTGAAAGAGTTAACTGTGTTTAGCTTTAAGAATCTAATTTCTAAAGACAGGTTTTCTGGCCTCAGCTATTGTGTGCTATAATTACATTTAAGTAATAAACAGGCCATTGTTTAATCACCCTCAGAGAACAGACGCTAGGTGATAAGACAAGCCAAATGTGTTTAAGTTGTTATCTGCCTAAGTAAAGTATTTAAGTAATATAATTCTATTGTATCATGTCAAGGGCGCTTCTCCCTTTTATCTAATGTACAACATTCTTTCAACCCCCATCTGAGGGGGGGTCAAAAACCTGTATAAATCTGTGTGCTGCCTTCAAATAAAGTTGTCATTCTGTTTTAAACCTGAAACTGGCTGGGTTGTGAATTGCTGATTGTCTATGCAGGACATTGTTCATCTGGGGTTAACCCTCGGTACACAGTTGGTACCGTAACATTGGTGGCAAGCGACAGGAGAATCCTTATCGCCCAGAAGAGCAACTACACAAGCCAGTAACCTCAGGAAGAGGGGGATTATTACAATACTGACTAAGATGGAAAGAGTACCAGGGACAGAAGGAACCAATGGGCCCAGCATAGCAGACAGAACCCCTGAAGAAGCAAGTTTTGACCGGGCTGTCAAAATAAGACTGGCACATTATGGCCCCAACCCATCTGCGGAAATTATCGACCGGGTCATAGCAGCTGTGGAAGCCAACCTACTTCGCCAAAGCGGCGCTGCAGCAAACCCAGTGGAAAAGAGAAAAGTAAATTTTGCAGCTTTTAAAAACTTCCTGGAAACAGAAGGAGAGATTGATGGGTACCTTGCGGATTTTGAGAGACAATGTGCACTACACCAGGTACCCGCAGAGGACTGGGTCACGATATTATCCGGAAAATTATCCGGCCGGGCCAGTGAGGCTTTTCGGGCCATTCCAGATGAGGAAGTTGGGGATTATAATACTGTGAAAGAGGCTCTGCTCTCCAGGTATGCGGTTACACCGGAGGCATACCGGAGACGGTTCAGAGACACTGTTAAATTGGCTGGCGATTCCTACCTTGAGTGGGCATGTAAGGTGCACCGCACAGCAGCTCACTGGATGGCGGGGTGCCAAGCCGTATCTGGGGAAGAGGTGCTGCAGCTATTCCTGTTGGAACATTGCTTCGACAAGTTACCCGCAGGAGTTCGAGAGTGGGTTCGGGACCGTAAACCCTCCACCCTGCATGAAGCGGCTCGCTTGGCAGATGAGTATACGGATGCCCGCAAACTGGACACTGCTACCACTAAGCCCCCTGCCAGAGTGGAGTACAGACCCCCAGTCACCCCAGCAGCTGCCAGTTACCAACCCCCAGCGCACCGCTATACCACACGGCCTCCGGCCACGAACTACCCTCAGAGAGCCCGGTTCAATTTGCGGGGCTACTCACAACCGATTCGGTGCTTTAGATGTAAGCAACTAGGGCACAAAAGACCAGAGTGTCCCCTAAATGCAGCGAACCAAGCACAGTCCTGGAGAAGACCCGCCGGCAGAATCCCACGTAACCCTCAGCCTGCGGCCCGCTACGTAGAGGCGCAAGAATGCTGGGGCATCCTACATGAGGCAGACCTTGTGCAAGCTGCCCACCGGAATAACCGGCAACTGGTTAAAGTGAATGGGAAGGAGGTCAGTGGTCTACGGGATACTGGTGCTACCATGACCTTGCTTCGAAAGAACTTGGTGTCTGAGAAACAGCACACAGGAGACACTGTGGCTGTGAGGGTAGCAGGGGGCACTGTGTTCCGCCTGCCTGTTGCCAGGGTGCATTTGGATTGGGGAGGGGGCGCTAGACCTGTGAATGTGGGGGTCATGAAGGATTTACCAGCTGATGTTCTCCTTGGAAATACCTTGGTCCCCCTTGTTTCTGCCTATGCTCCCATGGGTCCCGCTGATGTTAACCCTGTGACTACCCGTGCTCAGATCCGTGCAGCAGAGACTGACCCCCCTGCTGCTAAGCCCCAGGACGCTGAGCTCAGTAAATCTCTATCCGCTATTGATATGTGGGAGTCACGTTACAATGCGCTGATGAAGGAGAAGAGTCACGTAGAGGATAAAATGGTCACGTTAAATAATCATGTAACAGTGCTAGCGGGAGAGAAGAGGAGTGCAGAGGAAAAAGCACGTTTAGAACAGGAATCTCTGCTAGACAGGCTGCACCGACAGACTGCAGAAAACACCAGCTTGAGAGTGGAACATGAAACATTAAAGACAAACTTAGTGACACTGGAGGAGAAGCTGACGCTGGCTCATAGTGAGGTGCAGCAACTCAAGGGCACCCTATGTCAGTATGAAGGGATTGTGGATACCTATAAAGAGCAGGTACAGAAAACTCGTAAAGAAGCGGATGGGATTTTGAAGGACTGTTTAGCCCTAGTCTGGGCACTGAGGAAGTTGAACCCTTGTTTGTATGGACAGGAATTCTCTCTCATAACGGGAATACAGATGGATTGTCCTGGCAAACTGACATGCCTACCACCTCCTAGTCCGGTCATCCCCAGGTTGACCCGCAAAAGGGTCAAGCCGGGTCTGCCGGAGTGTTCCACAAGGGGGGAGCTATGTGACAGACCCTTCTGTCAGGACTGAAAGAGTTAACTTTGTTTAGCTTTAAGAATCTAATTTCTAAAGACAGGTTTTCTGGCCTCAGCTATTGTGTGCTATAATTACATTTAAGTAATAAACAGGCCATTGTTTAATCACCCTCAGAGAACAGACGCTAGGTGATAAGACAAGCCAAATGTGTTTAAGTTGTTATCTGCCTAAGTAAAGTATTTAAGTAATATAATTCTATTGTATCATGTCAAGGGCGCTTCTCCCTTTTATCTAATGTACAACATTCTTTCAACCCCCATCTGAGGGGGGGTCAAAAACCTGTATAAATCTGTGTGCTGCCTTCAAATAAAGTTGTCATTCTGTTTTAAACCTGAAACTGGCTGGGTTGTGAATTGCTGATTGTCTATGCAGGACATTGTTCATCTGGGGTTAACCCTCGGTACACAGTTGGTACCGTAACATATATATATATTTTTAAATTACCCTTTTCAGAGGCAACATAAAGAAAAATTACATTAACCCCTTAACAACAGCCAATGTAATTTTTACTCGAAGGGGTTAAATAGCGTGGGTCTGGCCACTACAGAGCTAAAAACCCTTTAGGACGTGCAACGTACACTTTAAATGCTCCTTTATAAAACGTATACTGAAAAAGATTTTCGCCTAGATTTAGAGTTCTGCGTTAGCCGTCCAAACCAGCGTTAGGGAGTCCTAACGCTGGTTTTTACCGCCCGCTGGTATATAGAGTCAGTCAGGAAAGGGTCTAACGCTCACTTTCCAGCCGCGACTTTTCCATACCGCAGATCCCCTTACGCCAATTGCGTATCCTATCTTTTCAATGGGATCTTCCTAACGCTGGTATTTAGAGTCTTGGCTGAAGTGAGCGTTAGAACTCTAACGAGAAGACTCCAGCCGCAGAAAAAAGTCAGGAGTTAAGAGCTTTATGGGCTAACGCTGGTTCATAAAGCTCTTAACTACTGTGCTCTAAAGTACACTAACTCCCATATACTACCTATGCACCCCTAAACCGAGGTCCCCCCACATCGCCGCCACTCTAATCGGAACAGCCAATAGAATGCGAGCTCAATCTGATTGGCTGATTCAATCAGCCAATCAGATTTTTCCTACCTTAATTCCGATTGGCTGATAGAATCCATTCAGCCAATCGGAATTCGAGGGACGCCATCTTGGATGATGCTCCTTAAAGGAACCTTCATTCGTCTAGTCGTCGGGAGAAGAGGATGTTCCGCACAGGAGGTCTTGAAAATGGAGCCGCTCCTCGTCGGATGGATGAAGATAGAAGATGCCGCTTGGATGAAGATGTTTGCCGGTCCGGATGTCCTCTTCTTGCCGGATAGGATGAAGACTTCGGAGCCTCTTCTGGACCTCTTCTTGCTGCATAGGATGAAGACTTCGGAGCCTCTTCTGGACGGATCGGTGATACCCGGCGTGGTGAAGATAGGTAGGGAGATCTTCAGGGGCTTAGTTTTAGGTTTGTTAAGGGGGGTTTGGGTTAGATTAGGGGTATGTGGGTGGTGGGTTGTATTGTTGGGGGGTTATTTATGTTTTTTTACAGGCAAAAGAGCTGAATTCTTTAGGGCATGCCACGCAAAAGGCACTTTTAAGGGCTGGTAAGGTAAAAGAACTGTAAACTTTTTATTTTAGAATAGGGTACATTTTTTATTTTGGGGGGCTTTGTTTTTTTTAGGGGGCTTAGAGTAGGTGCAATTTGTTTAAAATTCTTGTAATCTTTTTTTATTTTTTGTAATTTAGTGGGTTTTTTTTTGTAATTTAGTTTAGTTGATTTAATTGTAGATAATTGTAGGTAGTTTATTTAATTAATTTATTGATAGTGTAGTGTTAGGTTCAATTGTAACTTAGGTTAGGATTTATTTTACAGGTAATTTTGTAATTATTTTAACTAGGTAGCTATTAAATAGTTATTAACTATTTAATAGCTATTGTACCTGGTTAAAATAAATACAAAGTTGCCTGTAAAATAAATATAAATCCTAAAATAGCTACAATGTAATTATTATTTATATTGTAGCTATATTAGGGTTTATTTTACAGGTAAGTACTTAGCTTTAAATAGGAATAATTTATTTAATAAGATTTATTTTATTTTGTTAGAAATATTTTATTTTCGTTATTATAGTGGCGGCGAGGTCCGGTCGGCAGATTAGGGGTTAATAAGTGTAGGTAGGTAGCGGCGACATTGTGGGGGGCAGATTAGGGGTTAATAAATATAATATAGGTGTCAGCATTGTTAGGGGCAGCAGATTAGGGGTACATAGGGATAATGTAGGTTTCGGCGGTGTACCGAGCGGCAGATTAGGGGTTAAAAGTCTAATGCAGGGGTCAGCGATAGCGGGGGCGGCAGATTAGGGGTTAATAAGTGTAAGGTTAGGGGTGTTTAGACTCGGGGTTCATGTTAGGGTGTTAGGTGCAGACTTAGGAAGTGTTTCCCCATAGGAAACAATGGGGCTGCGTTAGGAGCTGAACGCTGCTTTTTTGCAGGTGTTAGGTTTTTTTTCAGCTCAAACTGCCCCATTGTTTCCTATGGGGGAATCATGCACGATCACGTTTTTGATGCTGGCCTCGTCCGTAAGCAATGCTGGTATTGAGAGTTGAAGTGGCGGTAAATGATGCTCTACGCTCCCTTTTTGGAGCCTAACGCAGCCCTTCAGAGAACTCTCAATACCAGCGTTATTTAAAAGGTGTGGGGGAAAAAAGCATGCGTAGCTAACGCACCCCTTCTAACGCAAAACTCTAAATCTAGGTGTTTATAATTTGTGTATAGTTTGTGTTGCTGTCACAGACGTCTGTATTATACTAGTGGACTGGGTGCCAAGCAAGCAAACTGTGAAATAACAAACTGAAGCCAAATGTAACACCATTCCCATAAGCGCATCAGGAAGTCTGCTGCAGTGTCTCTCTGAGAACAAAATATTAAGCGACAAATGTTTAATTTACCAGAAAGGCACCAGGACCAAAGACTGAAAACAGCAGCGCTAACAAGGCAATTGCAAACGAGTGAAAGGTAAGTGTATCATTAATACAGATATTAACTCCTGTCTGTCATTTTTGGATTTCAAGGGTTAAACAGGACATGTCTTGTAGCCCAAGTGAAAGGAAAGTTGCATTGGATATCAAGCTGTTTATGTGGAAGCAATATGACCATAGTGAATAGTTATTGGCTTATTTTACAGTATTTTTGTCTAATTTTCAATCCCTGATTAGTCATTAATGCAGTTTAAAAAAGCTATAGAATAGCATATTAACCAAGTCTAAACATTAAAACAAAACAAAAATTTTTAAACATGTTTGCTGCAATTGTTTTTTGATACCCAAAACCCCACCCACTATTTGCCTTATCTGGATGAGCCAATCCAGGCTTGAGTCTGCTGACAACAAGGCTGGTATTTTGTTAATATAAAATGAATTGTTTTACAGCTGTTTTTTTTATAAAGCCAGTTAGGAACTATTTACTGGTCTGCCCATAAAAAGATACCAACAGTGTATGTTCTAGTGCTGTATTAACTTGAGCACGTACCTTTACAGGCTATACCTTGTCTAGCATTTGTGGTTCCCCTGACAAACCCCAATACAAGATAGTTACTCTTATTCGTTGGCAGGCTACCTCTACTTGCTTCAAACTTGAACTTTAGTTATAGATTTAAACTAAAAGAGCATGTGTTCTCTTATATATTGTTTCGGTTGGTGTTAACATGGGTTCAAAATTGGCCCTTAATGCCTTTTATATCACTTAATTTACATATTATTTTATACCTGGAGGTCCAAAAGAGGCCTGTTTTTTTTTTTCTTTTTTTCCAGTAGGGGATGTCACTTTTTTACTATTTCAGATATAACTAAAAATGTGAAGTTGGGTTTCCAATTTTGTGTTCAATACAGACATTTGTTAAGTCATTATTTAATTGTCCCAGATGTTTAATTTGTTCATTGTGACACCTATATGTCATTGGATTAGGAAATCTATGTGGCCACATTGTTGATATACATTTACCGCAATACAAAATTGTTTATATATATATATATATATATATATATATATATAAAAAATTCCGAAGGAAAGTCTGCAGCATTACAAGAAGATTTTTTATATTACTTTATTACAAGCTTACAGACATATTGGGCAAAACCCTTTCTATAGCCAATGTCTTCTTACGCATTCAAAAGCATTCCGCAACCTCAGCATGCACATGCCTAATAACTACAGGTGGCCCTCGGTTTACGCCAGTTCAATTTGCGCCGTTTCAGAATAACAACCTTTTTTTCAGTCATGTGACTGCTATTGAACAGCTTTGGAAAGCAGTGCACTAATTAAAATAGCCAGTAGGTGGAGCTGTCCACTTGTTTTGCAGAAAATGTATGCAACTTAACAGACTGAAATTGATCTGTGTACACAGATCAGACCAGAGCTAATGAGCAAACAAGATTTAGAAGCCACTTACCTATTATCTTCCTGTCCAGCAGCTTGAGGTGAGGGTGCCTAAATGCCTATTAATCACTGCAGATTGAAATGTATAGAATAGGTGCAGAACCAATATTATCTAACATGCTAACAATGCAGAGAACTGATTGCAGAAAAATGCAACTAAAAAAGTTTTTGTTCATTAAACTTAGTTTGATGATGATGCAGTCTGTTGTGTGATTATTTAATTAGGCGCCGTTAGCAAATGTTTTTGTTCTTTAAACTTAGTTTGATGATGATACAATCTATATTATTAGGTTTATAATGCTGTTTAGCATTTAAAGTCTTAATTTCAAAGCTTTAAAAAAAAATGTATTAGATGTTACTTATTACAATTTTGAGAGGGGCCTGGAACCTAACTCCCTCACTTCCCATTGACTTACATTATAAACTGGGTTTCAATTTACAACGGTTTCGATTTACAACCATTCCTCCTGGAACCTAACCCCGGCGTAAACTGAGGGCTACCTGTAATTAGTTTATATAATAAAATCTCAAGTTGTTTACTGCCCCTTTAAGTCCACTGTAGGAGACATTGGTGCCCATATTGGGTTTGAGAGATTGTCCTCATCATTTTTGCTTGGACCCTATGTGCTATAAATAAAGGGCTTTTTTAAACCTAAGTAAACCTTTTATATTAAAATATCAAGGTGGTTACTATCCCATTAATTAAAAAGAACCTTTTATGTATAGCAACATCTGGTCCATGCATTAAGGAGGACAATGTCTCAAACCACTATGGGCACTTACTTATGTTGCATACAGTGGAATTAATTGCTGATACCTACTATGGATATATAAAATAATACGTTCATGCTCCTTGAATACTGTTTTATGCAGAGGTCATACAGAAAGAGTCCCATAGCCATAATTAGTTACAATACTCAAGGTTGCCAGCTGCCCCCAATTTGTAAACTGGGGTTTTAATTTAACGCATCCAATGATCTGTGCAGGACAAGAAGGGAAAAGGGGGAGGCTAAAAAAAAGTAGCAAAACATGACATCTCAAAAAAATATCTGCGGTAATTTGTTAGACCATGTCATTTTAAGACTTATGTCTTTGTGCAGAGGGGTGTTAAACATAGGCTGACCATATTGCCGCTTTAAAAAGGGACACATGAAAAATACATATGTCAGGGCTGTTTTTAGGGCTGTTTAAAGAAATGGTTTTGTATAAGAACCCTCACATATGTATTTTTCATATGTGTTCCTTCTTAAAGCTGCAATATGGTCAGCCTAGTTAAACACAACATAGTGTAGGGTGGATAGTTTTAAAATTACATAATCGAATGAATTAGTTCATATATATTTTTTTAGAGTATTGCAGCCCTTTAAAATTTAAAGGGACACTGATTCCAAATTTTTTTCTTTTGTGATTCAGATAGAGCATGTCATTTTAAGCAACTTTCTAGTTTGCTCCTATTATCAAATTTTCTTCATTCTCTTGGTAGGTTTATTTGAAAAGCAAGAATGTAAGTTTAGATGCCGGCCCATTTTTGGTGAACAACCTGGGGTGTCCTTGCTGATTGGACAGCACCAATAAACAAGTGCTGTCCATGGTTCTGAACCCAAAATTTGCTGACTCCTTAGCTTAGATGCCTTCTCTTTCAAATAAAGATAGCAAGAGAACGAAGAAAAATTGATAATAGAAGTAAATTAGAAAGTTGCTTAAAATTGTATGCTCTATCCGAATCATGAAAGAAAAAAAAAAATTGGGTTCAGTAGCCCTTTAACTTTGTGGTCATTTTTTTTTTAACAATTTACAAAATTATGTAGTCTAGAACTATACAAGAGGGGAAAAAAAGTAGTGAAATACTGAGGCTTCTCACATAGATACTACCGTGAAAATGCTTTTGATATAAATAGGAACACAATGGATTATTCAGTACATACAAGTAAAAGAACAACATCACCAATATTTAGCTCGGAAGGCATGGAAAACAGACTTGACAAACCCTGAACTATATAAGAAAACTAAAAGGATAAAGCCATATTAAAGGAGCAGTATACACCCTGTAATTACAAGACATTTCTGTTGTGTTGCTATAGAACAACATCAGCCAAACCTAAACATTTTTAAACAAATTAACATCCTTTATACAGCAATTGTTTTCCAATAACCAATCTCCACCCACCAGGTGCCATATTCGGGGGGGGGGGCAATCTGGGCTTTAGTCTGCAGAAAACAAGGCTAGTCACCGTCATTGCTAGTATAAAATACATTATTTTGCAGTTGTTATCAGATAAAGTTATTTAGGGGGAAATATGTAGCATGGTTAGCCTTGATAAGTCAGAAGGGTGCATTTCCAGCTCAGTAAATTACAAAATCCACAATTTTCAGAGCTAAATTACATGAACAGGAGGCAGAAAATAATTATGAAAGTATATGAAACAATTGATTTTATTACTCAATAACAATATATTTTATATTAAAATCTCAAGGTGTTTAACTGTCCCTTTAAAGTGGCTGAAGTATATCCTGCATGATCAGCAACTCTGAACCTACACCATTCTACACAGTGATTGCTTGACCGGTGCAGCAACTTATTTATATAGGTCTCTAATTAGTCACAATAAACAGTAAAGTGACAGTAAACACCTTAAGATTTTTATATACCATGTTTAGTTATGTGTAAGAAAACTACTTTGCAATATACTTTAATTGTCTGTTTTGCCCCCATTTCATGTAATTCAGCTCTTAAATTAACACTTTGTTTCCTACAATACTTTTCAAAAGCCAAACTCCACTCAGCACTTGCCTTATTTGCAAGAGGCAATCTTTGCTTGTTTTTGGAGAAGACAAGTCTAGCCATGATTATGTCAGTACAGAGTTAATTATTTTGCAGTTGTTATCTACTGAAGCCAGTTAGATAAAGTATATGTAGCAGTGTTAGCCTTGCTGCACTTCTGAGTCTAGTTCTCAGAAGTAGAAAACCCACAATTTTCATAGTTAAATTACTTTAAAAGAGGTCAAGATAAAAAAATGAAGTATGCATATATATATATTTAACTATTCATAAATAAACATTTTATATTATAATTTCAGGGTGTTACTATCCCTTTATGGGGTGTGAAAAAAACCTATTCTGTAACTGGGAGAAAAAGATCTAATGAAAAAACATTACAAAGTTTTTTACTACATGAAAGGAAATATTTCATATAGCTTCGACTTTAAGAGAGAAATCTCAATGTATCCTTCCTGGTAAAATATTTTATAAATAAATAATAAATAAATAAAATTACAGTAACCTGATACCAGTGCTAGAATTGGTGCTGGTTTTACCAGAAAACACAAGCTGGGCTTTATATACCTGACCATTGCTTAGTAAAAGCTGCATATTTGTACATAGCCAAAATGTGATTCACAGACAGACATAAATACACAACCAAAATAGACTTTCCACAAACTGGAAACTGAAAAAAGAAGACATAAATCCAAGCAGAAGGCATTTGCAGGGATTAAACACAGTTATACACAAGCAGATGTGCAATAATAAAATACTCTAAAATGCTTCTAGTAAAAGGTCTGTTTTAGAATTTTCTGCAGGTTAAGTACATAGTAAAAGCTCATTTATTTGTCTCATACAAAATGTTTCAATATTTGAAAATGCTGTTCTTCTCAAAACAAATTCTATCATGCACACAAAATAGGAACAATTAAAGAAGATTAAAAACAGTTTTACATTAAACATATTTACTAAGATTTGTTTAAGCAAAGCTATTGTATTGTCTAAATTAATACTAGTAGGCAGTGTATAATTGTGCAAAACAGATACTGCAGTATTACTACTCAGAGGCTGATAGTGGGATGTATATTTGTGTGCTACAAGTACTGCAGTATTAATGCTCAGAGGCTGATAGTGGAATGTATATTTGTGTGCTACAAGTACTGCAGTATTAATGCTCAGAGGCTGATAGTGGGATGCATATTTCTGTGCTACAAGTACTGTAGTATTAATGCTCAGAGGCTGATAGTGGAATGTATATTTGTGTGCTACAAGTACTGCAGTATTAATGCTCAGAGGCTGATAGTGGAATGTATATTTGTGTGCAACAAGTACTGCAGTATTATTGCTCAGAGGCTGATAGTGGGATGTATATTTGTGTGCTACAAGTACTGCAGTATTATTGCTCAGAGGCTGATAGTGGGATGTATATTTCTGTGCTACAAGTACTGCAGTATTAATGCTCAGAGGCTGATAGTGGGATGCATATTTCTGTTCTACAAGTACTGTAGTATTAATGCTCAGAGGCTGATAGTGGAATGTATATTTGTGTGCTACAAGTACTGCAGTATTAATGCTCAGAGGCTGATAGTGGGATGCATATTTCTGTGCTACAAGTACTGCAGTATTAATGCTCAGAGGCTGATAGTGGAATGCATATTTGTGTGCTACAAGTACTGCAGTATTAATTCTCAGAGGCTGATAGTGGAATGTATATTTCTGTGCTACAAGTACTGCAGTATTATTGCTCAGAGGCTGATAGTGGGATGTATATTTGTGTGCTACAAGTACTGCAGTATTAATGCTCAGAGGCTGATAGTGGGATGCATATTTCTGTGCTACAAGTACTGCAGTATTAATGCTCAGAGGCTGATAGTGGAATGTATATTTGTGTGCTACAAGTACTGCAGTATTATTGCTCAGAGGCTGATAGTGGGATGTATATTTGTTTGCTACAAGTACTGCAGTATTAATGCTCAGAGGCTGATAGTGGGATGCATATTTCTGTGCTACAAGTACTGCAGTATTAATGCTCAGAGGCTGATAGTGGAATGCATATTTGTGTGCTACAAGTACTGCAGTATTATTGCTCAGAGGCTGATAGTGGGATGTATATTTCTGTGCTACAAGTACTGCAGTATTAATGCTCAGGGGCTGATAGTGGGATGCATATTTCTATTCTACAAGTACTGTAGTATTAATGCTCAGAGGCTGATAGTGGAATGTATATTTTTGTGCTACAAGTACTGCAGTATTAATGCTCAGAGGCTGATAGTGGAATGTATATATGTGTGCTACAAGTACTGCAGTATTAATGCTCAGAGGCTGATAGTGGAATGTATATTTGTTTGCAACAAGTACTGCAGTATTATTGCTCAGAGGCTGATAGTGGGATGTATATTTGTGTGCTACAAGTACTGCAGTATTATTGCTCAGAGGCTGATAGTGGGATGTATATTTCTGTGCTACAAGTATTGCAGTATTAATGCTCAGAGGCTGATAGTGGAATGTATATTTGTGTGCAACAAGTACTGCAGTATTATTGCTCAGAGGCTGATAGTGGGATGTATATTTGTGTGCTACAAGTACTGCAGTATTAATGCTCAGAGGCTGATAGTGGAATGTATATTTGTGAGCAACAAGTACTGCAGTATTATTGCTCAGAGGCTGATAGTGGGATGTATATTTGTGTGCTACAAGTACTGCAGTATTATTGCTCAGAGGCTGATAGTGGGATGTATATTTCTGTGCTACAAGTATTGCAGTATTAATGCTCAGAGGCTGATAGTGGGATGCATATTTCTGTTCTACAAGTACTGTAGTATTAATGCTCAGAGGCTGATAGTGGAATGTTTATTTGTGTGCTACAAGTACTGCAGTATTAATGCTCAGAGGCTGATAGTGGAATGTATATATGTGTGCTACAAGTACTGCAGTATTAATGCTCAGAGGCTGATAGTGGAATGTATATTTGTGTGCTACAAATACTGCAGTATTAATGCTCAGAGGCTGATAGTGGAATGTATATTTGTGTGCTACAAGTACTGCAGTATTATTGCTCAGAGGCTGCTAGTGGGATGTATATTTGTGTGCTACAAGTACTGCAGTATTAATGCTCAGAGGCTGATAGTGGGATGCATATTTCTGTGCTACAAGTACTGCAGTATTAATGCTCAGAGGCTGATAGTGGAATGTATATTTGTGTGCTACAAGTACTGCAGTATTATTGCTCAGAGGCTGATAGTGGGATGTATATTTGTTTGCTACAAGTACTGCAGTATTAATGCTCAGAGGCTGATAGTGGAATGCATATTTGTGTGCTACAAGTACTGCAGTATTATTGCTCAGAGGCTGATAGTGGAATGTATATTTCTGTGCTACAAGTACTGCAGTATTAATGCTCAGAGGCTGATAGTGGAATGTATATTTGTGTGCTACAAGTACTGCAGTATTATTGCTCAGAGGCTGATAGTGGGATGCATATTTCTGTGCTACAAGTACTGCAGTATTAATGCTCAGAGGCTTATAGTGGAATGCATATTTGTGTGCTACAAGTACTGCAGTATTAATGCTCAGAGGCTGATAGTGGAATGTATATTTCTGTGCTACAAGTACTGCAGTATTAATGCTCAGAGGCTGATAGTGGGATGTATATTTGTGTGCTACAAGTACTGCAGTATTAATGCTCAGAGGCTGATAGTGGGATGCATATTTCTGTGCTACAAGTACTGCAGTATTAATGCTCAGAGGCTGATAGTGGAATGTATATTTGTGTGCTACAAGTACTGCAGTATTATTGCTCAGAGGCTGATAGTGGGATGTATATTTGTTTGCTACAAGTACTGCAGTATTAATGCTCAGAGGCTGATAGTGGGATGCATATTTCTGTGCTACAAGTACTGCAGTATTAATGCTCAGAGGCTGATAGTGGAATGCATATTTGTGTGCTACAAGTACTGCAGTATTATTGCTCAGAGGCTGATAGTGGAATGTATATTTCTGTGCTACAAGTACTGCAGTATTAATGCTCAGAGGCTGATAGTGGAATGTATATTTGTGTGCTACAAGTACTGCAGTATTATTGCTCAGAGGCTGATAGTGGAATGCATATTTGTGTGCTACAAGTACTGCAGTATTAATGCTCAGAGGCTGATAGTGGAATGTATATTTGTGTGCTACAAGTACTGCAGTATTAATGCTCAGAGGCTGATAGTGGGATGTATATTTGTGTGCTACAAGTACTGCGGTATTATTGCTCAGAGGCTGATAGTGGGATGCATATTTCTGTGCTACAAGTACTGCAGTATTAATGCTCAGAGACTGACAGGGACGACACCCACCATGTAATAGAGGTGCAATTCTCTACAATCCTGTAAAGGAAATGGTTTATTCAACATACAAATGAACCATATTTACATGCATGATAGAAAATCTTTGGGTTTTATGTCCCTTTAACTTGTGTTTTAGACCTTTGCAAGGATTAAAGTCATAATTATATACAAGCAATTAAACAATAATAAAATGGTAACACATTCGAGCAAACTTCTACTTGAAATTCAAATGCACTAATGTGCAGGAGCTCATATGTGCACATATTTACACAAACCTCCCAACATTTGTGGCTGTGATTGAGGGACGCAGGAGGTTGATAGGAGCCCATCACCATTTTGTGGGTGGAGCCGTGTTGGGAGGTGACGGAATCATGGGTGGTTAGTGGGAGGGATTGTGGGTGTTTCTGGGTGGTCTGTTAGTATCTCAGGGCAGTTTGTGGGTGTTTCTGGAAATTCTGTAAAGAAGGACATATGGCTGTCTCAGAGGGACAGAGCTCAGAATCAGAGACTGTCCCTCTCAAATAGAGAGGTCTGTTATTCACACATATACATATATACACACACACATACATAAATACACACATACATACATATATACACACACACATACATAAATACACACATACACTTACACATAAACACATACATAATTAAACACACACACATATAAATAAATATATATAAATATATATATATATATATATATATATATATATATATATATATATATATATATATATATATATATATATATATATACACACATATACACAGTCACACATACTGTACATAAATACACACTTACATACACACACACACACACACAGATACACACAACATACATACATACATACATAATTACACACACACACACATACATACACACACAGATACACACAGCATACATACACACATACATGCACACACATACATAAATATACACATACACTTACATACACACATACATAATTACACACGCACACAGATACACACAACATACATACACACATACATGCACACACATACATAAATACACAGAAAGTTCAAGCTGCAGCAGCACTGAATAAAAAGATTTTTATTTTTATTTTTGCCAAAAAGTTAATACAACGTTTCGGACCAACTGTCCTTAATCATGTATAAAATCACACTGACACATACAGGCTTAAAATACCCTTAACCCCTCCCATTCAATTATAATACACACCTGTGATAATCTATCTACATCAGTTAACTCCACCTAGTGTTCACACACCTCTTTTCTTAGAGGTTCTCATATGACTTCACAGTTGATTTATCATTATGTGTACACAACATAGACATTCTAAATCAAAGATACCTATACTTTTTGTTAGCTCTAAGAACTTTTTAGACTTTTTTTAAGCCTTTACCTCTTATATTAAAGGGACAGTAATCAGAAAATACTCCAATCCATTTCTCTATTCATACCTCCTGGCCACATAGTACCTAATGTATAGATCCAAAACAATTCTTTTTGCTGAAGTTTTTTCTCTCTGTTACCCCCCCTCCTGGGTCTCTCTACATGATCTATAATCTGAAATCTAATTTGACTCAGACTATGCCCAGCTGTCAAAAAATGGTGAGCCACAGGTGCATCTACATCTCCTGTTCTTATGCTACTCTTGTGTTGGTTCAACCTCTCACGCACCTTACGGGTGGTCTCTCCTACATAGCCCCACCCACATGGGCATTTGATTAGATACACAGCATATTCTGTGTTACAGGTGAAATACCCTCTAATCAAAAATTTCTTGCCTGTGCGTGGGAAAGCAGGGAAAGCAACCATTGTTTTTTTTGTCAATATACCTTTGCACTTTCATTTTACCAGGTCCTATATCTGCCCTAACAAGGGTATCCTTAAGATTTTTACCCCTCCTGTATGCAGGCATTGGCGGTACTTGAAATTCCTTCACTTTAGGGTTACATTCACTTAGTACACTCCAGTGTTTTCTTATAATACCTTGTATTTTATCACTAAGGGGAGAAAAATTACTCACAAATACCATTCTATCTGTTTGGTCCTTTTCTTTATTATTTTGTTGTTCTAACAACTTAGCCCTCGGAATGTCTAGAGCGCTATTTATGCCCTCCTGTATCATTTTAGATGGATAGCCTCTCTTTGTGAATGCATTCCCTATCTCACTAAGTCTCTCCAGTGCCAGACTCTCGTCTGATACTATGCGTCTTACACGCAGAAACTGGCTCTTTGGTAGAGATTTAGTGAGAGTGGGAGGATGTGCACTACTGTAGTGTAATAGATTGTTACAATCTGTTTCCTTTCTATACAGATCTACTGACAATGAAGTCCCAGACTTATAAACTTTGGTATCTAGAAAGTTAATGCTTTCTTCACTATGGACAAGTTTAAATTTAATGTTAAGGGTAGCGCTATTCAAATCCTTAAAGAACTGTTCCAGGGTCCCAATGTCGCCCAACCACACACCGAACACATCATCTATATAGCGCCACCATGTGGCGCCATATAGAATAAATAAAGGGTGGCTGTACACCACATGCTCTTCAAACACATTCATGAAAATGTTCGCGTATGTGGGAGCGACATTGGAACCAATGGCCATGCCCTGAAGTTGCAGAAAATAGTCATCTTGGAATAGGAAGTAATTACACCGCAGTACAATACCTAGCAGTTCAACAATAAAATTTCTCTGCATCTCACTTATCTCTGTGCTATTGCTCAGTATTCTATTTACTGCTCCAATTCCTGCTTCATGTGTAATGGATGTGTACAAACTTACTACATCCATACTATACAGAATACCTTTTCCCTCACTCAGATCAAGACTATGTATTTTATTCAAAAAATCACCTGTATCTCTTATGTAAGAGTTAGATCCCACAAAAGGTCTCAGATATTTATCAAGGAAAATGGAGGCATTGGACAGGATTGATCCAATTCCTGCCACTATAGGGCGTCCTGGTGGAGCTACCTTGTCCTTATGGATTTTTGGTAATGTATAAAGGACAGGTGTTATTTCCTCAGTCTCCAATAGGAATTTCACCACATCCTGCCCAATGACTCCTCCTCTCTCTGCTTTAGATACACAGTTCTCTATTTCTTTCTTGATTTCAAACTTAGGGTTTTTTGATAGCAACTTATACACTTTCTCATCTGCCAATTGTGCTCTAATTTCTTGAATATAAAATTCTTTATCCAAAAGGACAGTGGCACCACCCTTGTCCGCTCTCTTAATGATAATCCCTTTATTCTCATTCAGTTTCTTTAAAGCATTCCTATCTTTTTTAGTAAAGTTCACTTTTCTGTTAACCTTAACCTCTCTACCTTTCTTTTCTAGAATCTCTATATCCCTGTCAACCAATTGTATGAAGGTTTGTACACTAGGGTTAACCTGTGATGGCGTGAAATTGCTTTTATTTCTTAAGTTTAACACAGATAAATTAAGTGTTTCAATACATGCATTATTTTTAATTGGTGGCACAATGCAATCTGAGAAAAAACTTTTCAGTTTAACTGATCTGTAAAATCTATGCAAGTCTTTACGCAGCTCAAACATGTTACATTCACCTGTGGGACAGAATGATAGTCCTTTGTTTAGCACTTGCTCTTCTTCCACGGTTAGCTGCGTCTGACTCAGATTTACAGTTATTTCCTCTGGCTGCGAGTCGTTGCCCGCTGCTTGCTGCCACTCGTCTTTGTCTTTTTTCCTGCGGTGGCGCTTCCCTCCTCTGCGGGTTTGCCCTCTCCTTCTGAGTCCCCCGAAGCCGATTCTGATGAGGAACTCTGTGTGGCCGATTGATCATTTTGCCTATTCGCCCTGCTACGCCGGTTTCTCCTTCCCCCGGAAGTGCCTCCGTATCTACTTCCGGTCCGTTCTCCAACTCGTTCCCCTTTCCAGCGATACACTGTTCCGGTCTCGTAATCAAGCTCATCTCGGCAAACTTGGTTTTTTTTCTGTCTTGTATGGTACTCCTTAATTCCTGCATCTGTGTTTCCACATCGCTTATTAATTTATCCAGCTCTTGTGTGGACATTGATGTCGCCAGCTCACGCTTGTATTCTTCCATCTGTACTCTTTGTTTGCTCAGCTCCATCTGCAGAAATTCAACCGTGAGTACCATCAAATCAAAAGAGCACTTGTTCAAAATCATTTCAAATTTCTGACAGTACTCGATGTTATCCCGCAACAGGGTGGGTTGCACATTCATTCGCAGGCCTCTAGGGATCCTTTTCACTCTATGATATTCCGCTAGAGTTACTGCATGTAATTCATATGCTATTTGCTTCTTCTGTATATGCTCATAGCTTTTACTTACAACTTGACTGGGAGAGGCTCTCAAGAAATCCCTTGAGCCACAAATCAATGTAGTAATTCTTGCTGCCTCTGTGTCTGTGTATCCAAAAGTCTTTGGGCTTTTGATTTTGAACAAGTGCTCTTTCGATTTGATGGTACTCACGGTTGAATTTCTGCAGATGGAGCTGAGCAAACAAAGAGTACAGATGGAAGAATACAAGCGTGAGCTGGCGACATCAATGTCCACACAAGAGCTGGATAAATTAATAAGCGATGTGGAAACACAGATGCAGGAATTAAGGAGTACCATACAAGACAGAAAAAAAAACCAAGTTTGCCCGAGATGAGCATGATTACGAGACCGGAACAGTGTATCGCTGGAAAGGGGAACGAGTTGGAGAACGGACCGGAAGTAGATACGGAGGCACTTCCGGGGGAAGGAGAAACCGGCGTAGCAGGGCGAATAGGCAAAATGATCAATCGGCCACACAGAGTTCCTCATCAGAATCGGGTTCGGGGGACTCAGAAGGAGAGGGCAAACCCGCAGAGGAGGGAAGCGCCACCGCAGGAAAAAAGACAAAGACGAGTGGCAGCAAGCAGCGGGCAACGACTCGCAGCCAGAGAAAATAACTGTAAATCTGAGTCAGACGCAGCTAACCGTGGAAGAAGAGCAAGTGCTAAACGAGTCTTGAGAAAGGCCCTTTTTTGAGGGCAGAAACGCGTTGACATATTGGTAAGCATTACTTTAATCTTTACTTCATTCTCATATTGGATACACTATGTTGTGAATTTCTTTTTTTTACAGGGACACTTTTTAGGATACCATAGGAGCAGCTGACAGGTGCTAGGATCTATTCAGCTACTTCAGCAACCACACTCAGGAATTTGGATCTGTAAAAAGTAACTAACATTGGAAGGAATCAATTTCCTCACTTTCACCTTGCTTTTCATCACCCATTTTTTCCATTTTTTAGTTTTGATTGACTTATTTTTGTTCTTCACTAACATTTGTTGATCAACTTTTTGAACACTTTTTTGGATTATATTTTATATTTTATTATTTTTTATTTTTTATGTTATTGCATATTGTGTATTTTATTATTTTTTATGTTATTGCATATTGTGTATTTTATTTAATTATATCTTAACCTCACTGGATTAAGTAGCTAACATTTTTATATCCATTTGCACTCACTCACTATTTGATTGTATCTATACAATTATTTTGCTACCCCCTTTTTTTGCACTGCAGTGCATTTTTCTATTTTTTGGAACACTATTTTTGTAACACTAATTTTGAACACTATTGTTTGTATTATTGTTTATTAGTTTTTTGCTTGATGCACTTGCTACAGTTGTACTTAGGCTAATTCTGTTTTATCAGTATACACTCTTATTCTGGTGTACCACTCACACTGATCACCTGTTATTACCTCTGTTTTTATTGTAATTATCAGCTTTGGCCCTTTGAGCCGCTTCTGTAAGATATTCCTGTATTTGTAATTTTATTTATATGTGCTTTTTACATTTTTTATATATAGTCTTTTATTACTGATGCTTTTTAACATGGTTCATTAAATAATCTTCTTTTATCTCTCTGTGAGTATATTTATCCCTTGGCCTCTTGTTGGCGCTGTATTCACTTCTTACTACAAGTGCTAAACAAAGGACTATCATTCTGTCCCACAGGTGAATGTAACATGTTTGAGCTGTGTAAAGACTTGCATAGATTTTACAGATCAGTTAAACTGAAAAGTTTTTTCTCAGATTGCATTGTGCCACCAATTAAAAATAATGCATGTATTGAAACACTTAATTTATCTGTGTTAAACTTAAGAAATAAAAGCAATTTCACGCCATCACAGGTTAACCCTAGTGTACAAACCTTCATACAATTGGTTGACAGGGATATAGAGATTCTAGAAAAGAAAGGTAGAGAGGTTAAGGTTAACAGAAAAGTGAACTTTACTAAAAAAGATAGGAATGCTTTAAAGAAACTGAATGAGAATAAAGGGATTATCATTAAGAGAGCGGACAAGGGTGGTGCCACTGTCCTTTTGGATAAAGAATTTTATATTCAAGAAATTAGAGCACAATTGGCAGATGAGAAAGTGTATAAGTTGCTATCAAAAAACCCTAAGTTTGAAATCAAGAAAGAAATAGAGAACTGTGTATCTAAAGCAGAGAGAGGAGGAGTCATTGGGCAGGATGTGGTGAAATTCCTATTGGAGACTGAGGAAATAACACCTGTCCTTTATACATTACCAAAAATCCATAAGGACAAGGTAGCTCCACCACGACGCCCTATAGTGGCAGGAATTGGATCAATCCTGTCCAATGCCTCCATTTTCCTTGATAAATATCTGAGACCTTTTGTGGGATCTAACTCTTACATAAGAGATACAGGTGATTTTTTGAATAAAATACATAGTCTTGATCTGAGTGAGGGAAAAGGTATTCTGTATAGTATGGATGTAGTAAGTTTGTACACATCCATTACACATGAAGCAGGAATTGGAGCAGTAAATAGAATACTGAGCAATAGCACAGAGATAAGTGAGATGCAGAGAAATTTTATTGTTGAACTGCTAGGTATTGTACTGCGGTGTAATTACTTCCTATTCCAAGATGACTATTTTCTGCAACTTCAGGGCACGGCCATGGGTTCCAATGTCGCTCCCACATACGCGAACATTTTCATGAATGTGTTTGAAGAGCATGTGGTGTACAGCCACCCTTTATTTATTCTATATGGCGCCACATGGTGGCGCTATATAGATGATGTGTTCGGTGTGTGGTTGGGCGACATTGGGACCCTGGAACAGTTCTTTAAGGATTTGAATAGCGCTACCCTTAACATTAAATTTAAACTTGTCCATAGTGAAGAAAGCATTAACTTTCTAGATACCAAAGTTTATAAGTCTGGGACTTCATTGTCAGTAGATCTGTATAGAAAGGAAACAGATTGTAACAATCTATTACACTACAGTAGTGCACATCCTCCCACTCTCACTAAATCTCTACCAAAGAGCCAGTTTCTGCGTGTAAGACGCATAGTATCAGACGAGAGTCTGGCACTGGAGAGACTTAGTGAGATAGGGAATGCATTCACAAAGAGAGGCTATCCATCTAAAATGATACAGGAGGGCATAAATAGCGCTCTAGACATTCCGAGGGCTAAGTTGTTAGAACAACAAAATAATAAAGAAAAGGACCAAACAGATAGAATGGTATTTGTGAGTAATTTTTCTCCCCTTAGTGATAAAATACAAGGTATTATCAGAAAACACTGGAGTGTACTAAGTGAATGTAACCCTAAAGTGAAGGAATTTCAAGTACCGCCAATGCCTGCATACAGGAGGGGTAAAAATCTTAAGGATACCCTTGTTAGGGCAGATATAGGACCTGGTAAAATGAAAGTGCAAAGGTATATTGACAAAAAAAACAATGGTTGCTTTCCCTGCTTTCCCACGCACAGGCAAGAAATTTTTGATTAGAGGGTATTTCACCTGTAACACAGAATATGCTGTGTATCTAATCAAATGCCCATGTGGGTGGGGCTATGTAGGAGAGACCACCCGTAAGGTGCGTGAGAGGTTGAACCAACACAAGAGTAGCATAAGAACAGGAGATGTAGATGCACCTGTGGCTCACCATTTTTTGACAGCTGGGCATAGTCTGAGTCAAATTAGATTTCAGATTATAGATCATGTAGAGAGACCCAGGAGGGGGGGTAACAGAGAGAAAAAACTTCAGCAAAAAGAATTGTTTTGGATCTATACATTAGGTACTATGTGGCCAGGAGGTATGAATAGAGAAATGGATTGGAGTATTTTCTGATTACTGTCCCTTTAATATAAGAGGTAAAGGCTTAAAAAAAGTCTAAAAAGTTCTTAGAGCTAACAAAAAGTATAGGTGTCTTTGATTTAGAATGTCTATGTTGTGTACACATAATGATAAATCAACTGTGAAGTCATATGAGAACCTCTAAGAAAAGAGGTGTGTGAACACTAGGTGGAGTTAACTGATGTAGATAGATTATCACAGGTGTGTATTATAATTGAATGGGAGGGGTTAAGGGTATTTTAAGCCTGTATGTGTCAGTGTGATTTTATACATGATTAAGGACAGTTGGTCCGAAACGTTGTATTAACTTTTTGGCAAAAATAAAAATAAAAATCTTTTTATTCAGTGCTGCTGCAGCTTGAACTTTCTACTTATTTTTGTTTTTTTTGGTATGGACCCTTGCAGCTTGCACGGATAAATAACCTCAAAAACAGAGTGCTGAACAGTAACCTGCTGTTGGAATACATATTTACACACATACACTTACATAAATACACACTTACACATACATACATATATACATACACACACATACATAAATATACACATACACTTACACATAAACACATACATAATTACACACACACATATAAACATATATATATACTGTATACATATATATATATATATATATATATATATATATATATATATACACACACATATACACAGTCACACATACTGTACATAAATACATACACACATACATAATTACACACATACATAAATACACACATACACTTACACATAAACACATACATAATTACACACGCACACACATACATACACACACAGATACACACAACATACATACACATATACATGCACACACATACATAAATACACACATACACTTACATAAATACACACTTACAGATACATACATATATACATACACACACAAACATAAATACACACATACACTTACACATAAACACATACATAATTACACACACACACATATAAACATATATATATATATATATATATATATATATATATATATATATATATATATATACACACTGTATATATATACATATATATATATACCCACACATATACACAGTCATACATACTGTACATAAATACACACATATACACATACATAATTACACACATACATAAATACACACATACACTTACACATAAACACATACATAATTACACACACGCACACACATATAAATATATATATATATATATATATATATATATATATATATATATATACTGTATATCTATATATATATACACACATATACACAGTCACACACACATACATAATTACACACGCACACACATACATATACACACAACATACATACACACATACATACACAGTCACACATACATGCACACACATACATGCACACACATACATACACACACACGACTATAGAAGCTTTGAAAGGTTTATGTTCCAGGACTGCAAAACTATGCAAAATTTGCTAGTAATTAGTTATAATTACTACTAAAACATATATTTTGTTTGCAGATAGTTTGCACGGCATTGCTTAATTGATATACAATATTATGTGCACAACATTACCTTAATGTCCCTTTAATATGAGCATATATTTTCAGTGTCTTAGTTTATCCCCATACCAAAGACCCACTTTATAACTTTAGACCAATTTCAATGTATGTACATAAGTCAAAATGAAATTAATGAAATAAATATTTTATTTGCATGAACACATTAATTTAAAATATTTTAAGTTTAGATTGAAACATATATGTGTTTGACTTATTGCTATGCTGTCTTAAAGGGACACTAAACCCAATTTTTTTCTTTCATGATTCAGATAGAGCATCCAATTTTAAGCAACTTTCTAATTTACTCCTATTATAATATTTTCTTCGTTCTTTTGCTATCTTTATTTTTAAAAGCAGGAATGTAAGCTTAAGAGTCAACCCATCTTTGGTTCAGCACCTGGGTAGCGTTTGCTGATTGGTGGATAAATGTAACCACAAATCAGCAAGCGCTACCCAGGTGCTGAACCAAAAATGGGCCCCTATAGTTCAAGATGGACAACTCCACCATTCTACTGTTTAAAAGCGACTAACTTCCACAACTCTGGCAATAAAGTTGTTTCATTTTTCTTTCAAGTATCTTAAGACCGTAATACATTTTGAAATTACATATTTTAGATAGAATAAATTGGAAAATAATGAGTACAAAGTTGCATCGGGTGATTTTAACATAGTAACATAGTAACATAGTAGATGAGGTTGAAAAAAGACCGAAGTCCATCGAGTTCAACCTATACAAATCTAAAATACTTACAAAAAGCTCCAGTTAATCTTAAATAATCCCACTAAAAGGTGACCCATTTAATACTAGCAATCATATCCATGAATTTTGTTTCTAGACAGAAATGTATCCAAATAATTTTTAAATGTATCTAGGGTATTGGCATTCACTAACTTCTTTTTTTATTACTCTTACAGTGAAAAAACGTTTCCGTTGCAGGAGATTAAATCTCCTTTCCTCCAACCTTAAATTGTTTTCTTGGAATAAACAGAGCTTCTGCCATCTCGGTATATGGGCCTTGAATATATTTATATAAAGTAATCATGTCACTTCTCAAGCGCCTTTTTTCTAAAGAAAACAGACCCAGTTTGGCTAGCCTATCCTCATAGCTTAAATTCTCCATTCCCCTTATTAGCTTTGTGGCCCTTCTCTGAACTTTTTCTAGTTCTACAATATCTTTTTTTGTGATCGGTCCCCAGAACTGCACTCCATACTCAAGGTGAGGTCATACCAGGGATTTATATAGTGACAGAATTATGCTTTCCTCCCTTGAATCAATGCCTCTTTTAATACATGCTAGTATCTTATTAGCCTTTGTAGCTGCTGCCCTGCATTGTGCACCCATCTTTAGCTTGTTATCTATTACTACTCCCAAATCCCTTTCCTCCTCTGTTTGACTAAGTCTTGTCCGATTTAAATAATACATTTATTTTATTTTTACTTTCAAAATGTAGAACCTTGCATTTTCCCGTATTAAATCTCATTTTCCATTTACCTGCCCATACTTCTAATTTTTGCAGATCCCTTTGTAACGAAAGTTCATCCTGCTCTGACCTAATGACCTTACTTAAGTATCATCTGCAAAATATAGAGATGTCGCTATTTAATCCTTGCTCCAAGTCATTTATAAAAATATTAAAAAGAACATGGCCCAGTACTGATCCCTGGGGGACTCCACTTATTACCTTTGTCCAATCTGAGTATGATCCATTTACTACTACTCGTTGCTCCCTATCTTTTATCCAGTTATTTATCCATGAGCTAACATTTTCAGCTATTCCCAGTCCCTTAATTTTGTGCATTAATCTCTCATGTGGCACTGTATCAAATGCCTTTGCAAAATCTAATTATATAACATCAACTGATTCCCCTTTATCTATATTTTTACTTACTTCCTCATAGAATCTAATTAGATTAGTTTGACATGATCTATTCATCATAAAACCATGCTGATTTGAACTCATAATCCTGTTTACACAAATGTGCTCATCAATATTATCCCTTATAATCCCTTCAAATATCTTCCCCACTATTGATGTTAGACTAACTGGTCTACAGCTTTCTTGGTCATCCCTGCTTCACTTTTTGAAGAGTGGCACCACATCAGCTTTACACCAATCCATGGGTACCATGCCTGAGGAAAAAAATCTTGAAAAATTAACAGTAGAGGTTTGTCTATAACAGTGCTAAATTCCCTTAACACCCTTGGGTGTATTCCATCTGGGCCTGGAGTTTTATTTACCTTAATATTATCCAGTTTTTTCCTGATATTCTCTATACATAACCCAGTTAATGGTATGGGCTGGCATGTTCTAGTTTGTTCCAAAGGATTGTCCATTGGTTCCTCTCTTGTGTATACTGAAGAAAAAAAATGGTTTAGTACCTTAGCCTTCTCCCTGTCACTGTTAACCATGCTACCCTCCACACATTTTAATGTACCTATATTGTCCTTAGATTTTTTGCTATTTATGTACTTAAAGAACCTTTTAGGGTTAGACTTAGAATCCTTTGCAATTAATTTTTCATTTTCAATTTTGGCAAATTTGATTGCTTTTTTGCATGCTTTGTTATATTCCTTATGAATATGGTATGTTGAGTCTGTACTATTTTCTTTGAATAATTTAAATGCCCTACGTTTTTTCTTAATTTCTCTTAACACATTTTTATTTAGCCACATTGGTTTTGATTTTTATAACCATATGGTATTTGTTGATATGTATATTTATTTAACAAAGTTTAAAATGTTATCCATGTATCCTCTGTATTTTTTTATTTATTTATTTATTTATTTTTAAATATTTTTATTGAGGATTTTATGCATAACAATAAGGTTCCAATATACATATCTATATGATACACATTCTAAAAGGATAAAAAGAAAGAAAGTGCAGGCAGGATACAGTAAAAACATGGGAACACATTCATGTTTACATAATGACAGGCTTCTATCCTCATTTTTTTACTAACATTATATTCATTTTCCTCAAAATAAAATATGATACTATAAAAGGTTATGACTGGACAAGATAGGTATTATTCTGTTGTCCGCATCTGATAGACCTGGTATTGTAAATATATTTGATATTGCGGGCAAGCATATATTTCTAAGAATAAGAAGGATTTTGCTGTATAGGGATTCCATACATATAAAAAAATAAAAAGGAAAGGAAAAAATTGATGGAACAGGTTACATGTAAATAAAGGTGCTACCACTTGCTTGATATGATTTATGCCTAAGGTTTCTTCCCCTGCAAGAGGTTGCTGTATCTGCAACTTAGTACTGCCTGTTATTCATGTTACCTACTCTGAGGTCCCTTGGGTACATTGCGGGTTATAAACAGTGGCTTCGGCTGTACTAAGCAGTGTAGTTATCAAAGTTGTGTACTTTCAAAGGGTGAACAGTTAATTTATAACAAAAGGATTCCAATATATATACACTGTGTGCAGAATTATTAGGCAAATGAGTATTTTGACCACATCATCCTCTTTATGCATGTTGTCTTACTCCAAGCTGTATAGGCTCGAAAGACTACTACCAATTAAGCATATTAGGTGATGTGCATCTCTGTAATGAGAAGGGGTGTGGTCTAATGACATCAACACCCTATATCAGGTGTGCATAATTATTAGGCAACTTCCTTTCCTTTGGCAAAATGGGTCAAAAGAAGGACTTGACAGGCTCAGAAAAGTAAAAAATAGTGAGATATCTTGCAGAGGGATGAAGCACTCTTAAAATTGAAAAG
Organism: Bombina bombina; assembly: GCF_027579735.1. Lineage (NCBI taxonomy): Eukaryota > Metazoa > Chordata > Amphibia > Anura > Bombinatoridae > Bombina > Bombina bombina. The sequence goes on along the minus strand of NW_026511410.1, from coordinate 176,959 downwards.
CTTCTGAAGCGTGATCATCGAACAATCAAGCGTTTCATTCAAAATAGTCAACAGGGTCGCAAGAAGCGTGTGGAAAAACCAAGGCGCAAAATAACTGCCCATGAACTGAGAAAAGTCAAGCGTGCAGCTGCCAAGATGCCACTTGCCACCAGTTTGGCCATATTTCAGAGCTGCAACATCACTGGAGTGCCCAAAAGCACAAGGTGTGCAATACTCAGAGACATGGCCAAGGTAAGAAAGGCTGAAAGACGACCACCACTGAACAAGACACACAAGCTGAAACGTCAAGACTGGGCCAAGAAATATCTCAAGACTGATTTTTCTAAGGTTTTATGGACTGATGAAATGAGAGTGAGTCTTGATGGGCCAGATGGATGGGCCCGTGGCTGGATTGGTAAAGGGCAGAGAGCTCCAGTCCGACTCAGACGCCAGCAAGGTGGAGGTGGAGTACTGGTTTGGGCTGGTATCATCAAAGATGAGCTTGTGGGGCCTTTTCGGGTTGAGGATGGAGTCAAGCTCAACTCCCAGTCCTACTGCCAGTTTCTGGAAGACACCTTCTTCAAGCAGTGGTACAGGAAGAAGTCTTTATATATATATATATGTGTATATCCTATAGAGGATAACACAATATTATATAAAATAGGGGCGCTATCTAAATATAATAATGCTGGACAAAATTATTATAATCTATGGTCAACAGGATTCAAACCACATATATTCAATGTTCACAATAAATCAGTTGCAGAAATAGTAGTACTTATGCCATCACAAATTAGCTCATAACATACAAACTGTAATACAAAATGTCCAAAATAGACAAAAGATAAAAAAATAAAAAAATGTCCAAAATAAAGTCCAAAGAATCCCTTTATGGTTATAAAGGTGTGAGGCAGCTCTCCTCGATGTATAAGGCCATCCACAACAGGTTAATCTATAATGAAATAGAGAAGGCGCCACATAGCATAATTCCGTATATTATATCAGATTTAAAGATAGTAGTTTAGAACCACTCACGTGTATAAAAGCACCAAGATGTAGTGCTAGCTAGGCAGACCGGAACCTCAGAGTTGTCCGGTAAACTCTCCTCCTGGGCAAAGATTCCTGCAAGCCAAGAAAGGTGTTCACCAAATGGGCTATCAGTCAGGAAGGCACCGTCCCGCCTCCAGCAGAGGTATAATATAACTCCAAAAGGATGTCCACAGAAACACAACGTAGCAAGTTGTATATATTTAAAAGTGTTTATTACAACACATTAAAAACACAGCAACGCGTTTCTCAGTATCATGTACTGTTTCATCAGGCTGAATCTGCCTGATGAAACAGTACATGATACGCCTAAGGCTTATATGTTCCGATCTGGGTTCCCAGTGTCATAAAAACAGCCAGGAAAAGACACAATAGGTCACAATTGCTAGAGCTATTAGGTGTTGTATAGTGTGCTCCTATTCCAGCCGTTAAAAGTATAATAATCATTATTAAGGATCTTGATGGAGCCTACAGAAAATGTGTCCTCTTCAGGACACTGCACGGACACGCCCCCGTATCCTCTGTATTTTTATTAGAGAATACTTTGTCCCAATTTGTTATTTAATGAATTCGTTGAATTTTGCTTTCCTAAAATTAAAAGTCTTAGTTAAACCTTCAAGACACTGCTTATGAAAAGAGATTTCAAATGTGACCATGTTATGATCACTGTTACCCAAATGTTCTTTGACTTCTATGTTTGATATTATGGGGGATATCTATCAAAGTGTCAACCGCAAATACGCCAAAATTCTGCGTCGTAATTGTTGCGAGATTGATCCGACCTAGTTATCAAAGCCTCAAGACTGGCAAATGCTGAAATTTGTGACGTAACATACGATCCGGCGGTCTCAATCCAACGCAGACCGATGCTTACGTCATTACAGATGTTCCGAATACACATTCTGCTCTATTTGACACTTTTACAATTGATCAAATAGTTAACAGGTATGCTCGCAGCTATTCCAACGCATCGTACCTGCTTTTCAATCCGCCACACTTGAGGCTGCGGATGCCATAGAAATCAATGGGAGTCTGAAAGCACGGAAAGCTTATGTTCGATGCTGCAAGACAATGAAATATACCTCATTGATTTCTATGCTAGAAAACAAGTTACGTTTACACCTAACACCTTAACATAAACCCAGAGTCTAAACACCCCCAATCTGCCGCCCCCGACATTTCCTAAATAAAATGTATTTACCCCTATTCCGCCGTTCCCTGACACTGCCGCCACTAAATAAACTTATTAACCCCTAAACCTCTGGCCTCCCACATCACCACCACTAACTAAACCTATTAACCCCTAAACCGTCAGCCTCCCACATTGCCAAAAACTAAATTAAGCTATTAACCCCTAAACCTAACAACCCCTTAACTTAAAATTAAAATGTCAACATCCCTATCTTAATATAAATTAAAACTTACCTGTAGAATTAAAATAAACTAATTTTAAACTATTAATTAACCTACCCTAACTATTATACTAAAATAAAATTAAACTACCAATTAAATAAACTAAATTACATAATTACAAAACCTAACCCTACTAAAATTATTTAAATATACAATTAAACCTTATTAAAAGTACTAAATTACAAAAACAAACAAACAAACACTAAATTAGGGGGAAAAAAACACTAAATTACGAAACTCTTAAAAAAACCTAACACTAACCCCCGACGATCCACTTACATTTCTTGAAGTCCCGCTTGAAGGATCCATCCAGTCGGCGAAGTTTTCATACAGGCGGCAAGAAGTCTTCATCCAGGCGGCCTCTTCTATCTTCATCCAGCCAGTGAAATCTTCACCCAGACGGCCTCTTCTGGATGAAGACTTCACCGGCTGGATGAAGACTTTGCCGGCTGGATGGATCCTTCAAGCGGGACTTCAAGAACTGTAAGTGGATCGCCGCGGGTTAGTGTTTTTAAGGTTTTTTTTGGGTGGGTTTTATTTTTAGATTAGGGTCTGAGCAATGGGTAGCTTATTTTTTTTTTTAGAGTTAGTGTTTTATTTGGGGGGGTTGGTTGGGTGGTGGGTTTTACTGTTGTGGGGAGTGTTTGTATTTGTTTTACAGGTAAAAGAGCTGATATCTTTGGGGAAATGCCCCACAAAAGGCCCTTTTAAGGGTCATTGGTACTTTATTGTAGGCTAGGGTTTTTTTATTATTTTGGGGGGGGGCTTTTTATTTTGATAGGGCTATTAGATTAGGTGTAATTGTTTTTTATTTTTGATAATTTGGTTTGTTATTTTTCGTAATTTAGTGTTTATTTTTGTAACTTAGTGTTTTGTTTTTTGTAATTTAATACTTTTAATAAGGTTTAATTGTATATTTAAATAATTTTAGTAGGGTTAGGTTTTTTTTAATATGTAATTTAGTTTATTTAATTGGTGGTTTAATTTAATTTTAGTATAATAGTTAGGGTAGGTTAATTAATAGTTTAAAATTAGTTTATTTTAATTCTACAGGTAAGTTTTAATTTATATTAAGATAGGGATGTTGTTATTTTAATTTTAAGTTAAGGGGTTAGGTTTAGGGGTTAATAGCTTAATTAGTTTTTTTGGCGATGTGGGGGGCTGATGGTATAGGGGTTAATAGGTTTATTTAGTGGTGGTGATGTGGGAGGACAGAGGTTTAGATGTTAATACGTTTATTTAGGTTGCGGTGGTGTCGGGGAGCGGCGGGATAGGGGTTAATAAAGTTTATTTAGGTTGCGGTGGTGTCAGGGAACGGCGGGATAGGGGTTAATAACTTTATTTAGGTTGCGGTGGTGGCAGGATAGGGGTTAAACATTTTAGTATAGTGGAGGCGCTTAGTGAAATTATATAAATAAAGTTGGGAAAAACACGAATAGCAGCATCATCGATGACAGTTAGTTAACAACAGTCCGATGCATCTTCGCCCCGTACTTGGTGCACGTGTCTTTGACGGCTTTATTTATAAATATGGAGATCGTATTCAGATCCGTGGCTGCAATGTTTGGCGATGTTAGGGGAGCGTATTGACACCCACTAATGCAAAATAGTTTACGCTTTGATTCATATCCCCCTATATCTGTATTGTTTGATAGCACTAAATCCAAAATAGCTTTACTCCTAGTTGGCTCCTCTATAAATTGTGACAAGAAGTTATCACTGAGAACATTTAAAAATCTATCCCCATTAGCTGAATTACTAGTTTCATTGGCCCAGTTTATATCAGGGTAGTTAAAATCTCCCATAATTACAGAACTTCTATTAGCAGCCTTACCTATTTGCATTAGTAGCTGAGTTTCCTCCAGGTCACTAATGTTGGGGGGCTTGTAGCATGTTCCAAGTAATATTTTTTTAGGGTCCCCCCCACTATTTATTTCAACCCACAGGGTCTATACATTGTCACCTGTATTATAAATATCTTCCCTTATTGTAGGTTTAAGGTTAGGTTTAATATACATGCAGATTCCTCTACCCATTTTATTTTTCCTGTCCCTCCTAAATGAAGTTTAACCCTCTAAGTTTTCTGCCCAGTCATGTGAATCATCCCAACAAGTTTCAGTTATACTGATAACATAATAGTCCTCTTCTGCAACTAAGAGATCCAGCTCTCCCATTTTACCTGTCATGCTTTTTGCATTTGTTGTCATATATTTAATTTGTATGTGCTTTCTGCTGCTACTTGGTGTGCTTTTCTCCATACTTTCTAATGTGACATTTCTTAAGTCATCCCTTCCTTGAGATATTATAGGAGTGACATATTCACAGACTGATCTCTCTGTTCTATTGTGTTCTAACTGACCCTCCCCCCTTTGCCTAGATTAAAAGATTCTCTAAATCTGCTACTATCCTTTCCCCCAACATACCTGCACCCATGTCATTCAGGTGCAATTCATCCTTACTGTACAAATTGTACCCAAGAGAAAAGTCAGCCCAGTGTTCTAAAAAGTCAAACCCCTCATGTTTACACCATGTTTTTAATCATGAATAAACAGACCTTAGCTCCTTCTGCCTTATTGAGTTAGCACACGGCACTGGTAATATCTCCGAAAATATTACTTTGGAGGTCCTTGCTTTAAGCTTGCTACCTAACTCCCTGAAGTCATTTTTTAGGACTCTTCATCTCCCGCTGATTCCTTAGTACCAATATGTACCATGACTGCAGGATCAGACCCACATGCCTCTAACAATCTATCAATACGCTCCATAATATGCCTAACACGAGCCCCTGGAAGACAGAAAACTGTTCTATTTAAAGGGTCTTGAGGACAAATTACCCTATCAACCTTCCTAATAATAGAGTCTCCTACCAAAAACATCTGTCTCAGTCCCTGACTTGTATGCCCCTCTTCCATGACTGAAGGACTGTTAACTATAGTATGCCCATCTACCATGTCTGAAGGACTGCCCACCATAGTATGCTCCTCCTTCATGACTTAAGGACTGTTCACTATACTAGGCAAAACAGCCCTCTCTGACACTGTCACTGAACTGATATCCCCAACATCTTAACTTAATCTGGCAAATCTGTTGGGGTGTACCAGCTCAGAACTGGCCTGTCTCTTCCACTTACCTTTACTTCACCCTCTAACTGTTACCCAGCTAGATTTTGGAGTCTCCTCATCTGAATCCTCCCCATTCCCACTGCTAGAACCATTAACAACCAGCTCCGTCCTATCCATTTCCCTTTCCAAGTCTCTGCAATTCATTCCTCCAGAACTCCAATATGAGTTTCTAAAGAGACAATATGCTCACATTTGCCACAGACATATAATCCCTGAAGTGGCTGCTCCAGTGATGCAAACATGTGGCAAGCTGTACACTGAATGAGATTCTCACACATACTTACTAAAAGGTTTAACTTAAAAATATAAAATAATTATATTTTCCCTTGGTTACTCCAAATCCTTGTTTGCCTAACTCCCTTGTTTAGCTAACTGCTTACTTTTTCCTGCTATAGTTAATGCATTTTATCTATGTGTATAATGAGTGGTGAGTCAGAGAGAGGCGTTAGACTGCAACAATTCCCACACATTAAATACAGTCTAAAAGCTGTGATCACTTACAGTTGCTTAAAGTCTTTCACACTTCTGATTGAATTGCCACCTGTGACTCATAGTCATTTAATGAATGATTTTAGGTGATGTCATTCTTGAAATTGTCAGGAAAAAAAAACCCAACAATACTTTTTCAATGAAATTAAATCTTTTGTTCAGTTCTAACTATATTCGTTAGGTTATTTCCTGTTGTTTAGTGTTATTTTTTACAGTTAGATTTTTTTTTATTGTTGATTAGTCATCATTTCTGTTCTTTTGTTATTCCGATCCCCATTAAAATAATGTCCCTTGTTATATGATATATTTAGTAGCATTTTAGTAATCCAATCAAATCAAATATATCATTTTGAAAAATTCGGAAAATGGTTTAAAGATACAAAAAAATGCTTTCGGATAACTAAGCTCTACATATGTGATCCAAATCTATATACAGTACAGTATGTTGTTTGAATTTTTTTTTTAAACATATTTTACAGGTTTTAAATTGTATTAGGACCAGGGCCGGATTTACATATCAGGCAGCTTTAGGCACAGAAATGTGAAGTGCCCCCCCAGGTAGCAAAGGGGTTGAAATCGCCTTCTCTATCTGAATTGCAAAATACATTTTTGGGGTTTCATGTCTAAAATGATATTCGCTTCAGGGCCAGCTCAAGATATTGTGCTGTGTGGGTCCGAGAATGCAATGACTCCCACCCAGTAGTAAAATTACTGATTAGCATATCAACCTGGCAGCTGAACTTACTAAACCTGCATGCACAACTGCGCAATAAGTGGAAAGGAAGATAGGGAAGAGATGCAGTTGTCCCAACTTAAGTTCTACCCCTTGTCAAGTGCTGCCTGGCTCCATTGGACCAACTTGGTCCCATGATTGAGCCGGCCATGGCTCCCTATAATGGCTGGTTCTGTAAGCTGCTAAATGACTCCCTTCAGAACTCACTTCTCTGAAGGATTTGCATTCAGTGCAGGTTTGTTCTGTGACAGCTTCAGGCAACCTTACATCTGGCTAGGTGAGGAGTATATGTGAATTGTTGCTGCTCATATCGAAACAGTACTGTTCTTGAGGTCTGCATGTGTCTTGTCAGCTAGTGTCTGCCTTTTGTCTCTCCTCTAGTATATACCTGGCCGTTCAAATCAGGTGAGTTGAGGTCTCACATTATATGGAAAGTGTATGAATTTACATTTATGGTAACAGAGGTTACAAGATGACAACCACAGTGTTGTACAGAAAAAAACATATTTGTACAGGAAGGCTGCACAAGTGCATATTCTCTGGTGTGGACTAACCAAGGGGGGTGGTAACAGTCAAAGAGAAGCAGCTACTCTTGGTGGTGCCTGTTTTTGTATGATTGAGGATGTCTGGGTTGCTTTGTGTGCACGTGGGTGTGTTGAGTATAGTTTGCAATGAACTTTCATTATATCATTGCTACAGGAAGTAAGTTCAATGAAGCCCTGGAGGAGTACTTACTGCGGAGGGGCATGTGACACCTGCCTAGAAGACCAATGGGTGTTTGAGTGAGGAGGGGCCTGGAGACAGGTAGATAAGGAAGGGGGGTGGCCCAAAAGAGCGCCAAAATCTCTTTGCAAGGTTCATTGGGGAAGAAGCTCCCTCCCTCCCTGTAGGTTTATGTAGACATGTCACAGTTCTTGCCTGGTGGGATAGCAGTTATTGGGGTACCTCCTGGAATGTCAGGAGAGAATGTGATGGGAATGTGGTGGATAATGGAGTTATGTGACTGCTATGGGCAAGCTCTGTTTTGTGGGTTTGAGTATTTGATTATTTATCATTTGTTATATGTGTTTAAGTTAATAAAAAGCTGCGGCCTTTGTACCCCAATTTTGGTGTTAAGTTTTCATTTCAGATAGTTTCTAGTGGAAGGGTCAAGGGGCAGGGGGACACAGGAAACAGGAAGAGTTCTAGTACAGTCTAGTTTGGAGTTGCATTGCAGTCAGTCATGTAATAAAGTTATTGCAGAAAAGCAGCCTGTCTCTGTCATCATCAGTTATATAAATAAGAAGACAACACATGGTAACAAAAGTGGATGTTTCTCCAAGAATTGAACTACAGCAATAATACAAGAAATAAAAATGGATACACAGCATGGAACAGTTACAAGACAACATCATCCAGCACAAGAGCAAAGACATTTTCACAGTGTTGCCAGCCTCAAACCACCACCAGAGCTCAGGTTTGTGGGGAATTTGGAAGAAGTGTGGGGAACATTTAAACAAAGGTTTACACTGTACATAACACCTCTTCACTCCCAGATAGGGTTGCCACCCGTCCCTTATAATACAGAACACTTATAAGTTATACATGCTGCAGGGTGTGCAGGGAGGAATATGAATAGTGCTGTCCAGAAACACAATACATGTTCCTCCCTGCATACCCTGCAGCCTGTGTAACTCATAAGTGTCCAGGAAAACATGGCTGAGGTGGCAACCCTACTCCCAGATGATCAGAAAGTAGCTTTGCTTTTAACTGTTGCTGGGCCAGAGGCTCTAGACATTTATAACAGTTTTCAATTATCAGAAACTTATGGTGATAATTATGAGCTTGTTATGGAGAAATTTACAACTTACTGCACTCCCAAGAAAAATGAAACCTATGAACGTTTTGTGTTTAACTAAAGGGTACAGCAACCACATGAGACAGTAGAAGAGTTTGTCACTGACCTCAGATTAAAAAGCAGGTTTTGTAATATTTTTGCAAGAATCACTGATTAGAAACAGACTTGTTATAGGCTGCAACAACAGCAAAATATGTGCGAGGCTTCTCAGGGATTGTGATCTGACACTGCAAAAAGCTATCAGCTATCACAATATGTCAGTCTGCTGAACAGACCAGAAAACAGCTAAATGTAATGCATAAAGACAGCACTCAGGAAGTGGTGAATGAAGTAAGGATATGCCAGTCTGCAGAGACAAAAGGAAGGCAAGTTACACCTCTATTAGATAGGAGACAGAGTGAATCAAATAGCAAATATAGAGGCAATACAGAGATATAATGCTGAAAATGCGGCAAAGTCCATGACTTTCGTAAATGTCCAGCAAATGGGCAGAAATGTAAACTTTGCAAGAAATATAAGATAAGATAAGATATAAGATAAGATATATAGATATGGTGCAGCAGGTGTCCATGCCTGATAAAGAATGGGTTGTAAAAGTTGCAGCTCATGGTACAGTAATACCATTCAAAGTGGATACTGGAGCAGATGCTAATGTGATTCCTGAGAAACTATGGGCAAGACTTAAGCCTAGACCAAAACTGCAGAGACAAAATAAAATACTGAGAACATATAATGGATTTGAAATCCCTACTGTGGGACAATGCACTTTGTCCCTATATCATAATACCACAAAAACAAGACACAGATTTGTTGTAGTTCCTGGAGAAAGAGTTCTTATACTTGGTTTGCAGTCTATACAACAGCTAGCGCTGGTCAACAAACTGTTCGCAATTACAGAAATTAAACATAAGAGCACTACTACCTTGCTAGAGGACTACATGGATGTATTTGTTGGGCTTGGTAAGCTCCCTATGGAATATAAAATAGCTTTAAAACCTGGAGCAGCACCAGTAATTCACGCAGCATGCAAAGTAATTGTAGCTTTAAGAGATACGCTTAAAAAGGAGCTATACCGCCTCCTTAAATTAAATGTCATAGAACAGTACATGAGCCAACAGAATGGGTTCACTATTTAGTTATTGTGGCAAAAAAGGATGGTTCATTAAGACTGTAGATCCAAAAGAGTTAAATGCCAACATTAAAAGAGAGCATTACCAGATACCAACAAGAAATTAAATTCTAGGAGAGATGGCAGGTGCACAGGTGTTTTCCTCAAATGTATTTTGACAGGTGCCTTTAGCAAGAGTATGCAGGTGCATATGCACTTTTAATACATCATTTGGAAGGCACAGTTTTAAACGTCTGCCTTTTGGACTATGTTTAGCTCCTGAAATATTTCATCCAACCATAAAGCAATTATTTGATGGGTTGGAAGGCGTAAAAGTTTACATACTAATTTGGGGTACTACAGAAAGTGAACATAACAACAGACTTGAGAAGTTGCTACAGATTACTCAGGAAAATGGATTCAAATGAAATAAAACAAAATGTCAATTTAATCAATCTGAAATTTGGGAGAAATCATCTCATGCAAAGGTGTCAGTCCTGATCCAGCTAAAGTACAGGCTATTGAGAAAATGGAATCCCCTATTAGCAAGAACAATTTACAAAGATTCCTGGGCATGGTGACTTACTTCGGCAAATTTATAGCTAATCTAGCAAAAAAAAACTAAACTTATGAGACATTTATGGTTGAAGGATGCTAAATGGTGCTGGGAAAAAGAACATGAAGCAGAATTTGCAGTATTTAAAAAACTGCTCAGCACAGCACCTACTTTATATTTTTTTGATGTCTCACGTAAAGCTAAGATTTCCAAATATGCATCTAAAGATCGACTAATGCATCTAAAGATCGACTAGGAGCAGTCCTCCTACAACATGATGGTAAGGGCTGGAGGTTCATTTGGCTGTGAAGCTTTTCATAATTTTGTTTATGGCCTCCCATTTACAGTTGAAACTGATCATAAACCCTTAATAACTATTTGACACAAATAATTGTGGAAAGCACCACCAATAATTCAGAGGTTACTTTTGAAGTTACATAAATATGATTATATATTGGAATACACCCCAGGAAGACATTTATTAATTGCAGATACTTTATCTCGAATTTGGACAGAGTTTCACAGATCACCTGATGATGGAACTGACTCAGATATAGAGGTGCATGTCAATAGTGTTAAAATGTCTGGAGCCATTTCATCGACTATGTGGCAGAGATTACAAAATGCAACTGGAGAAGGTGAAACTCTTCCAAATGTAATACAAGCCATCAATTCTGCAAGTAAGAAGTAATACATGCCCAGGCAGTATTTGCCACATAGGGAAGAGCAATTTTAACTAAAATACATGAAGGGAATTTAGGAATACAAAAATGCAGAAGGAGAGCTAGGGAAGTTCTTTTCTGGCCAAAATTGATGGCTGATATCGTAACCTTCATCTCTGCATGCCCAACTTGTCAGTCCTTTCAATCTGCTCTCCCTAAAGAAACTCTCATGCAGGAAGAAATGGTGAGGATTCCATGGCATACAGTAGGTGTGGATCTCTTTTCACTGAATGGCGAGGATTACATAGCCATGGTAGATGCTTACTCCACCTATCCTGAAATTGCCAAACTGAGAAATACTTCTTCAGAACAGGTGTGCGAGAAATTACAAGCAGTGTTTTCAATGTATGGCATTCCAAATGTCTTAAAATCAGACAATGGCCCCAGTTTTCATGTAAACATTTTCAAGCATTTTCTGAGGAATTTGGATTTACACATATAACATCTAGTCACAGGAATCCCCAGAGTAATAGATTAGCAGAGTCTGGAGTTAAAATTAAGAGGTTGCTTGCAAAGGCTAGTCACTCAGGAGAGAATCCACAGCTTTACCTTATTATCATGCTACACCACTAGAAGGAGGAAACTCTCCAGCAGAACTACTTTTTGGCAGGCAGATAAAAACTAAATTACCCAGTACCATGCAAACAGAAAATTACACAAAATGTGTTGGAAGAGGAAAGAGAACATAAGAGAACGTCAGAAGAGGAACTATGACGGGGTGCAATAGATCACAAGGAGCTGCAGATTGGGGATGTTGTGAAAGTCTGGACAAACAAAAATGGAACAATGAAGCTGTTGTGCTGCATAAAGTGGCAGAACGATCATTTGAAGTGAAAACCACAGAAGGTTTAGTTCTTAGACAAAATCGTAGACATTTACTGAAGATACCAAAATGTGCAGGGTCCAAAATGCTGCAAACTGACATGGAATTCTTTAGTGATACAGATGGATTATTGGGGTCTGAAGATGAAATAACAGTACCTGAGGAAAATGGAGCATTAGGACATTACATATTGCCATTTCATGAAGCTGATGTGGAAGAACTTGACAGAGCAGAGAGCATTAACAATGAACTAAATGACACTGAAGCGTCTCTGCCAGAATCATCAATTGTTAATAAATATACATCTAGTGGCAGAGCAATCAGAAAGCCACAAAGACTCATTGAGGAATGTTGAGAAGTAAACTTATCAGTTAGGTTTGATTGTTATTTATTTGTTGTTGTCATGTTTACTGTTATATTTATATTGTTTATTATTTGTTTGTTTTTTTGTTTCTAAAAAGGGGAAGATGTGTTGAGTATAGTTTGCAATGATTGCTATAGGACGTGAGTTCAAGGGGCAGAGGGACACAGGAAACAGGAAGAGTTCTAGTACAGTCTAGTTTGGAGCAGTCATGTAATAAAGTTATTGCAGAAAAGCAGCTTGTTTCTGTCATCATCAGTTATATTATTATTATTATAATCGGTTATTTGTAGAGCGCCAACAGATTCCACAGCGCTATAAACAAAGGCTGAGTACAACAAAACAATTATAGGGATCAAATGGGTAGAGGGCCCTGCCAAGAGTCACACTGTTGTAGTCAGCTCTTAAGAAGGTGATCTACAAACAGCTGGACTCTTAGGCATGCATGCTAAGGGGCTTCAGGGGATAGCAATGGAGGAGAGGAACTGGTATAAACAAAGGTTAGTGTAGGTTGTATGCATCCCTGAACAGTAGAGTCTTTAGGAAGCGCTTGACACTTTCAAAACTAGGGGAGAGTCTTGTGGAGTGAGGCAGAGAGTTCCACAAGATGGGAGCCAGTCTGGAGAAGTCCTGTAAATGGGAGTGTGATGAGGTAACAAGAAAGGAGGAGAGTAGGAGGTCATGAGCAGAGCGAAGGGGACGGGTGGGAGAGTATCTAGAGACAAGGTCTGAGATATAGGGGATGCAGTGCAGTTGAGGGCTTTGTATGTCAGAGTGAGAATTTTGTGTTTAATCCTAGAGGCAAGAGGAAGCCAGTGTAGGGATTGGCAGAGAGGTGCAGCAGATGAAGAGCGACGTGTAAGGAAGATGAGCCTGGCAGGGGCATTCGTTATGGATTGTAAAGGAGCTTGGCTGCAGCTGGGGAGACCAGAGAGGACAGAGTTGCAGTAATCGAGGCGGGAAAGGATGAGAGAGTGGAATAAAATCTTAGTTGTGTCTTGTGTAAGGAAATGTCTAACTTTAGAGATGTTTTTAAGGTGGAAGCAGCAGGCTTTAGTCAAGGACTGAATGTGAGGAGTGAAAGAAAGATGTGAGTCAAATGTGACACAGAGACATCGGGCATGTGGGGTAGGGGTAATGATGGAGTTGTCGACAGTTATAGATAGATTGGGGGTAGAGATTTTGGAAGAAGGAAAGAAAATAAGGAGCTCAGTTTTGGAGAGATTTAGTGACATGGGTTAGCAAGGAAGGAGATAGGTCTTGTGCAGAGAAGTAGATTTGGGTGTCATCGGCATACAAATGATATTGGAAACCGTGGGACTTTATTAGGGAACCTAATGATGACGTGTAGATTGAGAAGAGTAGGGGACCAAGGACAGAGCCTTGCGGAACCTTAATAGAAAGTGGTGACGGGGCAGAGGAGGCCAGAGAGAAGGCTACACTAAAGGTATGGTTTGATAGGTAGGAAGAGAACCACGAGAGGGCTGTGTCACAGATGCCGAAGGATTGGAGGGTTTGGAGCAAAAGAGGGTGGTCAACAGTATCAAAAGCTGCGGACAGATCAAAGAGGATAAGCGAAGTGGCCTTTTGATTTTGCTGTAAGTAGGTCATCATTGGTAACCTGATTGCTGTCTCTGTGGAGTGATGGGGATAAAATTCAGATTGCAGTGGGTCAAGGAGGGAGTTTAATGTAAGGAAATGGGATCAGCATGCATATACAAGAAGCTTTGAGGCAAGAGGGAGGAGGGAAATAGGGTGGTAGTTGGATGGGGAGGTTGGATCAACGGAAGGTTTTTTGAGGATAGGTGTGACCAGTGCATGTTTCAGAGATGAGGGAAATATTCCGGTGCTGAGGGAGAGGTTGAAAATGTGTTTGAGTATAGGGGTAAGGGTAGAAGAGAGGGAGGGGTGTAGCTGTGAGGGGATAGGGTCAAGGGGACAGGTAGTGAGGTGAGAGCGCAGTATAAGTGCCGAAACTTCTTCCTCAGTAACAGGGGAGAAAGAGCTAAGGTTATGGCTATGTGGGTTGTGGTTGATTGCGAGCGTTTGGGGGGGTGAGAGAATGAAATTATTTTGAGTGTTGATTTTGTTTCTGATGAAGTCGATTTTGTTATTGAAGTGGCTGGCAAAGTCTTGAGCTGACAGAGAAGTTGTATTAGGATGTGGGGGTGGGCGGAGAATATTGAAAGTGGAGAACAGATGTTTTGGGTTTGAAGAAAGATAAAGGTAGAGAAGTAATGTTGCTTATAGAGAATAAAGGCAGAATAGTAGGAGTTCAAGATGAATTTGTAATGAAGAAAATCAGCTGAACTCCGAGATTTTCTCCAGTGCCGCTCAGCAGTACGGGAACCTCTGCGTAGGTACTGTGTCAGAGGAGTATGCCAGGGCTGAGGATGAGTGTGTGATTTCCCACCTATGGTAAGAGGGGCCAGATTGTCAAAGACAGATGTAAGGGTGGAATTATAGTGGCAGATAGATTGGTCAGGGCAGGAAAAGGAGGAGTAGGATGAGAGGAGAGGTTTGAGGGAATTAGCAAGCTGTTGCTGATCTAATGACATAATGCTTCTGTGTAGTTTGGTGTGAGGAATAAAAGGAGGGATAGTTGTAGGGAGGGATGATATGTTGCAAGTTAGGAGATGGTGGTCAGAAAGAGGAAAAGGGGAGTTTGTGAAGTTTGAGATGGTGCATCGATAGCTAAAGATCAGGTCAAGGGAGTGACCATCTCTGTGAATGGGAGAATCAGTCCATTGTGACAAACCGAAAGAGGAAATTAGTTGCAGAAGTTGTTTTGCAGAGGAGGCAGTGGGATTGTCAAGAGGGATTTTGAAGTCGCCAAGAACTAGGGCAGGGGTGTCTGAGGAAAGGAAATAAGTTAGCCAGGCAACCAAGTGATCTAGAAATTTAGTTGAGGAGCCAGGGGGTCGGTATATGACTGCAACACATACAGAGAGGGGAGATAATAAGTGAATCATGTGGGTTTCGAATGAGGAAAATGTGAGGGAAGAGATTGGTTGTATTTGTTGATAGGTGCAATGAGAGGAAAGTAAAATACCTACACCACCTCCTTGTCTGTTACCAGACCTAGGAGTGTGGCTGAAGTGGAGACCCCCATGTGACAGAGCAGCAGTGGATGCTGTGTCTAGGGGAGAGAGCCAGGTTTCTGTTAGGGCCAGAAGGTTAAGGGAGAGGGAGATACAGAGGTCATGTATAGAAGTGAGCTTGTTGCAAACAGAGCAAGAGTTCCAGAGTGCACAAGTGAAAGGGGTAGTGGCTTTAGATGCAAGAGGAATGTAAGGTTGGCAGTGTTTTCTTTACTGAGTCTAAGGGATGGTACACATGGATGTGCACGGCTAGGCAGTTGTTGGGGACCAGGATTAGGGGAGATGTCACCAGCAGTTAGTAAAAGCAAGAGGGAGAGTGACATGAGATGAGATACAGATTTGCAGTAATGAGACTGTTTTTGAGACGAGGTGCAGGGGGGGGAGAGAGAGTGTTTAGGAATAGGTAAAGTTCATGAGTACAAAAGTAAGGTGAGTTTAAGAGAGATGGGCTAATGAACCGTGCAGGTGGAGAGGGAGAAGGAGTAATTGAATACAGTAGTTTGTTATAGAGACAAGAGGTAGCAAAAAGGAATATGAATATATTGAGCATTTTTACAAAAGTGGGAACCAAATAAACACATAAGACACAGTATTACAGCAGCAGTTGCATAAGAAGATACATAGAACATAATATTACAAAAGTACTTGCCTTGTGTCTTGCCCATTGCCCAATCCTTGTTCAATTCTTGTATAATTATTTTCTTAATGCCTCACTTCTAAAATGTTCACTTCAAAAATGTGAACATATGTTGTTGTAGCAATGCACACTGCCCAGTGCAATGCACAACCCAAGCTAATGTTAAATATATAGGCAGAGAAGTCAGTTGTATCCACTAAATTACTTGATTGATAAATCAAAGACAAATAAGAAGACAACACAGTGGGTGCCTATGGATGTCTGTGTGTATTATTTCTGTCTGATAGTGCAGTTAATGTGTGATAAGTGTTCTGGTGCCTGTTATTTTGAGTGACTGTGACTGCACAGCCTGATGAGCAACAATCAAGGTCTGTATTGAGCTGAATGCAGCTGTTTCCGAAACAGGAGTTAAGAAGCAGCAGTCTTAAGACCGCTGCTCCTTAACTCGTCCGCCACCTCTGAGGCGCGGACGGCAATCAGCCTGATTGCATACGATAGGGTTGATTGACACCCCCTGGCCGTGAATGTGCAGGGGGCAGCATTGCACAAGCATTACTAGTGAAATGCTTGTGCAATGTTAAATGCCGACAGCGTATGCTGTCGGAATTTATCGATGTGCGGCAGACATTGAAAATTCGGCCACATAGAGTTGAAATTAAATTGCAAAACACGTATTTCTCTCAGATAAGCAATGAATTATTGAAAGGGACTTATATTATATTGAAATAAAAATATTAAGTACACCTGAAACATTTGATTTAATCTGTATTTTAATACTGAGACCCCTGACAACTGTATGCAGAAGCATAATTTGTACTTGTCAATCAAGCAGACATTTAATTGTTTGCTGCATGAATGCGCTTTAATCAAGGAGCTAGTTTGATGAGTGTCAATGACTCTATAAGTTTTGGATGTCTTTAGAGGAACTCAGGAAAATGTGGAGTATCAAAAATAATGATTTTCAGATGCATTTGCTCAGAACATCAGAAATTCTTTATAAAGAAGTATTACAAATATGTTCTTTTTCTACTGTTATAAAGAAGTTTTTGTGACGACCAAACAAAATTAGCTTATAGAAAGTGCTGACAGCCTCATTTAGAAATATGTGATGTTCAGTAAAAGAAGACAAAACTTATAATTAAAAATACTAAGGCTTCAGCAGAAGAGATGACAAGAAAATCACTAGAAAGGAAGGAAATAAACAATGGTATAATTAATCTGAAAACATAGGGTTGATTTCTGTAGACATAACTGATTATGTCATTTTTTTTTTATTGGAGAAGAATATATCTCATAGAACAGGGGTACTATAAGTAATATAGAAAGAGATATTTACTGTGGGTGCAAGCTAAATAAAGTTCATACTTTTATTCTTGATGACCCAGTGGGTGTTTATATATATTTTTCCTGGGGAAGGGGGAAGTAGAAAAATACACGCCTAGATTTAGAGTTCTGCGTTAGCAGTCAAAACCAGCGTTAAGGGGTCCTAACACTGGTTTTGGCCGCCCGCTGGTATTTAGAGTCAGTCAGGAAAGGGTCTAACGCTCACTTTCCAGCCGCGACTTTTCAATACCGCAGATCCCCTTACGCCAATTGCGTATCCTATCTTTTCAATGGGATCTTTCTAACGCCGGTATTTAGAGTCTTGGCTGAAGTGAGCGTTAGAACTCTAACGACTCCAGCCGCAGAAAAAAGTCAGGAGTTAAGAGCTTTATGGGCTAACGCCGGTTCATAAAGCTCTTAACTACTGTGCTCTAAAGTACACTAACACCCATAAACTACCTATGTACCCCTAAACCGAGGTCTCCCCACATCGCCGCCACTATAATACATTTTTTTAACCCCTAACCTGCCGACTGCACACCGTCGCCACCTACATTATCCCTATGTACCCCTAATCTGCTGCCCCTAACATTGCCGACACCTACATAATATTTATTAACCCCTAATCTGACCTCCAACGTCGCCGCTACCTTACCTACACTTATTAACCCCTATTCTGCCAACCGGACCTCACCGCTACTATAATAAATGTATTAACCCCTAAAGCTAAGTCTAACCCTAACACTAACACCCCCCTAAGTTAAATATAATTTTTATCTAACGAAATAAATTAACTCTTATTAAATAAATTATTCCTATTTAAAGCTAAATACTTACCTGTAAAATAAACCCTAATATAGCTACAATATAACGATATTGTAGCTATTTTAGGATTTATATTTATTTTACAGGCAACTTTGTATTTATTTTAACTAGGTATAATAGCTAATACCTAGTTAAAATAATTACAAAATTACCTGTAAAATAAATCCTAACCTAAGTTACAATTAAACCTAACACTACACTATCAAAAAATAAATAAACTAAACTACCTACAATTACCTACAATTAAATCAACTAAACTAACTAAACTAACTAAATTACAAAAAAAACAAACACTAAATTACAAAAAATAAAAAAAGAATACAAGAATTTTAAACTAATTACACCTACTCTAAGCCCCCTAAAAAAATAACAAAGCCCCCCAAAATAAAAAAATGCCCTACCCTATTCTAAAATAAAAAGTTACCAGCTCTATTACCTTACCAGCCCTTAAAAGGGCCTTTTGCGGGGCATGCCCCAAAGAAAACAGCTCTTTTGCCTGTAAAAAAAACATACAATACTCCCCCCAACATTACAACCCACCATCCACATACCCCTAATCTAACCCACCCAAACCCCCCTTAAAAAACCTAACACTAAGCCCCTGAAGATCTTCCTACCTTATCTTCAGTACGCCGGGTATCACCGATCCGTCCAGAAGAGGGTCCGAAGTCTTCATCCTATCCGGGCAGAAGAGCTCCTCCAGAGGGTCCGAAGTCTTCATCCTATCCGGGCAGAAGAGGTCATCCGGACCGGCAGACATCTTCATCCAGGCGGCATCTTCTATCTTCTTCCATCCGGCACGGAGCGGGACCATCTTGAAGCAGCCGACGCGGAGCCATCCTTCTTCACCGACGTCCTAAGTCCGAATGAAGGTTCCTTTAAATGACCTCATCCAAGATGGAGTCCCTTGAATTCCGATTGGCTGATAGGATTCTATCAGCCAATCGGAATTAAGGTAGGACAAATCTGATTGGCTGATTGAATCAGCCAATCAGGTTGAGCTCGCATCGGATCGGAACAGCCAATAGAATGCGAGCTCAATCTGATTGACTGATTGGATCAGCCAATCCGATTGAACTTGAATCTGATTGGCTGATTCCATCAGCCAATCAGATTTTACCTACCTTAATTCCGATTGGCTGATAGAATACTATCAGCCAATCGGAATTCGAGGGACGCCATCTTGGATGACGTCATTTAAAGGAACCTTCATTCGGACTTAGGATGTCGTTAGAAGAGGATGGATCCGCATCGGCTGCTTCAAGATGGTCCCGCTCCGCGCCGGATGGAAGAAGATGCTGCTTGGATGAAGATGTTTGCCGGTCCGGATCTCCTCTTCTTGCCGGATAGGATGAAGACTTTGGACCCTCTTCGGGACCTCTTCTTGCCGGATAGGATGAAGACTTCGGACCCTCTTCTGGACGGATCGGTGATACCCGGCGTGGTGAAGACAAGGTAGGAAGATCTTCAGGGGCTTAGTGTTAGGTTTTTTAAGGGGGGTTTGGGTTAGATTAGGGGTATGTGGGTGGTGGGTTGTAATGTTGGGGGAGGTATTGTATGTTTTTTTACAGGCAAAGAGCAGAATTCTTTGGGGCATGCCCCGCAAAAGGCCCTTTTAAGGGCTGGTAAGGTAAAATAGCTGTAAAATATTTATTTTAGAATAGGGTAGGGCATTTTTTTTATTTTGGGGGGCTTTGTTATTTTTTTAGGGGGCTTAGAGTAGGTGTAATTAGTTTAAAATTCTTGTAATCTTTTTTTATTTTTTGTAATTTAGTGGGGTTTTTTTTGTAATTTAGTGTTTGTTTGATTTTGTAATTTAGTTTAGTTGATTTAATTGTAGATAATTGTAGATAGTTTAATTAATTTATTGATAGTGTAGTGTTAGGTTTAATTGTAACTTAGGTTAGGATTTATTTTACAGGTAATTTTGTAATTATTTTAACTAGGTAACTATTAAATAGTTATTAACTATTTAATAGCTATTGTACCTGGTAAAAATAAATACAAAGTTGCCTGTAAAATAAATATTAATCCTAAAATAGCTACAATATAATTATTATTTATATTGTAGCTAAATTAGGGTTTATTTTACAGGTATTTAGTTTTAAATAGGAATACTTTAGTTAATAAGATTTATTTTATTTCGTTAGATTTAAATTATATTTAACTTAGGGGGGTGTTAGGGTTAGACTTAGCTTTAGGGGTTAATACATTTATTAGAGTAGCGGTGAGGTCCGGTCGGCAGATTAGGGGTTAATATTTGTAGGTAGGTGGCGGCGACGTTGGGGGCGGCAGATTAGGGGTTAATAAATATAGGGGTCGGCGGTGTTAGGGCAGCAGATTAGGGGTACATAGGGATAATGTAGGTTGCGGCGGTGTACGGAGCGGCAGATTAGGGGTTAAAAATAATATGCAGGGGTCAGTGATAGCGGGGGCAGCAGATTAGGGGTTAATAAGCGTAAGCTTAGGGGTGTTTAGACTTGGGGTACATGTTAGGGTGTTAGGTGCAGACTTAGGAAGTGTTTCCCCATAGGAAACAATGGGGCTGCGTTAGGAGCTGAACGCTGCTATTTTGCAGGTGTTAGGTTTTTTTTCAGCTCAAACTGCCCCTTTGTTTCCTATGGGGGAATCGTGCATGAGCACGTTTTTGAAGCTGGCCGCGTCCGTAAGCACAGCTGGTATTTAGAGTTGAAGTGGCGGTAAATATGCCTCTACGCTCCCTTTTTGGAGCCTAACACAGCCCTTCAGAGAACTCTCAATACCAGCGTTGTTTAAAAGGTGCGGGGGGAAAAAGCATGCGTAGCTAACGCACCCCTTTGGCCGCAGAACTCTAAATCTAGGCGTAAGAAAAGGAACAAATTGTGAATTTTGCTGTTTCTAGCTTAAAAGTTAAAATCAGCGTGTGAGGTGGCTTTGAGATTTGGCTACATAGAGTAAAACATTCCGTCCAACGCTTTAATTAAAGAGTCAGGCTCACCTTGATATAACTTTGAAGCTGGGGTTTAATCTATTCAAAAGTCCAGTACACCTGCAGGAAAGGGTCAAAGTATAGATTATCTCCTGGGTTGTCAGACTGTCAAGCCCTGAAGCGTAATAGATACATACATGGGGGACAGATGAAGCGCCTGCAGTTATTTTATTTTCAAAGATCTGAATAAAAGCAAAGTGGATCACAGAGAAAATGTTTTGCTGAAATATACAGTCTTTCTTAATGTTGTATTAACTTTAACAGTATGTTCTCATTAGGAGGTCCTAGTACTGCAATCTACATGCTGTTTTTTTATACAAAGCCAACAAATAAACAGTTTTTTTGTGTGAAGCTTGTATAGGAGTCATTTAAATGGTGTAAGAACAACTATAATACATTTGTGTTTAACTAAAACCTACATTACATTTTATCCTCTTTGTGGTTGATCTCTAAGCATTAAACAGTAAATAAAACGTTAGATACAATGATGTATAAAAAACATAATTTATGCTTTCCTGATAAATTTATTTCTCTTGTAGTGTATCCAGTCCACGGATCATCCATTACTTATGGAATATATTCTCCTTCCCAACAGGAAGTTGCAAGAGTCCACCCACAGCAAAGCTGCTATATAGCTCCTCCCCTAACTGCCATACTCAGTCATTCGACCGAAAACATGCAGAGAAAGGAAAAACCATAGGGTGCAGTGGTGACTGTAGTTCAAATGAAAAGATTACCTGCCTTAAAGTGACAGGGCGGGCCGTGGACTGGATACACTACAAGAGAAATAAATTTATCAGGTAAGCATAAATTATGTTTTCTCTTGTTAAGTGTATCCAGTCCACGGATCATCCATTACTTATGGAATACCAATACCAAAGCTAAAGTACACGGATGATGGGAGGGACAAGGCAGGTACTTAAACGGAAGTTACCACTGCCTGTAAGAAACCCTTTCTCCCAAAAATAGCCTCCGAAGAAGCAAGGTATCAAATTTGTTAAATTTGAAAAAGTATGAAGCGCAGACCAAGACTCCGTCTTGTAAATCTGTTCAACAGAAGCCACATTTAAAAAAGGCCCAAGTGAAAACCACAGCTCTAGTAGAATGAGCTGTAATCCCTTCAGGAGGCTGCTGTCCAGCAGTCTCATAAGCTAAATGAATTATGCTTTTTAACCAAAAAGACAGAGAGGCTGCCGAAGTCTTTTGACCTCTCCTCTGTCCAGAATAGACAACAAACAAGGTGAACGTTTGATGAAAACTGTAGTAGCTTGTAAGTAAAACTTTAAAGCACAAACCACGTCCAATATTGTGTAATAGACGTTCCTTCTTTGAGGAAGGATTAGGATACAAGCATGGAACAACTATCTCTTGAGTGATGTTCTTGTTAGATACCACCTTAGGAAAAAAAAACACAGATAACTTGGAGACTCTATGAGTCGAGGAAATAGCTACCCAAAAGGAACTTTCCAAGATAAAGATTGATATCTATGGAACAAAAAAGGTTCAAACGGAACTTCTTGAAGAACCTTAAGAACCAGGTTTAAGCTCCATGGTGGAGCAACAGTTTTAAACACAGGCTTGGATCTAACCAAAGCCTGACCAAATGCCTGAACGTCTAGAATACCTGCCAGACGCTTGTGCAAAAAAATAGACAGAGTAAAAATCTGTCCCTTTTAAGGAATTAGCTGACAACCCTTTTCTCCAAAACATCTTGGAGAAAAGATAATATCCTGGGAATACAGACTTTACTCCATGAGTAACCCTTGGATTCATAACAATCAGATATTTATACCATATCTATGTTCAAATTCTATTTAGATGGTTGAAAGGACCCTGAGGTAGAGGGACCTGTCTCAGAAGCAGAAACCGTGATGGAAAGGATGACATGTCCACCAGATCTGCATACCAGGTCCTGCGTGGCTACGCAGGCGCTGACAAAAACACCAAAGCCCTCTCCTGCTTGGTCTTGACCTCCGGAGGAAATCCCACTCCCCCGGAAGAAAAGTCTGACGACTTAGAAAAACCACCTCCCAGTTCTCAACACCTGGGATTTGGATAGCTGATAGACAAGAGTGAGTCTCTGTCCAGTGAATTATTGTAAGACTTCTAACATCGCTAGGGAACTTCTGTTCCCCCTTGATGGCTGATGTAAACCACAGTCGTGTATATTGTCCGACTGAATATGATGTACCTCAGAGTTGCTAACTGAGGCCAAGTCTGAAGAGCATGGAATATCACTCCCAGTTCCAGAATATTTATTAGAAGGAGGGTCTCCTCCTAAGTCCACTATCCCTGAGCCTTCAGGGAGTTCCAGACTGCATCCCAACCTAAAAGGCTGGCATCTATTGTAACAATTGTCCCATCTGACCTGCGGAAGGTCATACCCTTGGACAGATGGACCCGTCATAGTCACCAGAGAATCTCTGGTCTCTTGGTCCAGGTTTAACAGGGGGACAAACCTGTGTAATCCCCGTTCCTCTGACTGAGCATGCATAGTTGCAGCAGTCTGAAATGTAGACGTGCAAACGGTACTATGTCCCTTGCCGCTACCATTAAGCCGATTTCATTCATGTACTGAGCCACCGAAGGGCGCGGATGGAATGAAAAACACGGCAGAAATTTAGAAACTTTGACAACCTGGACTCCGTCAGGTAAATTTTCATTTCTACAGAATCTATCAGAGTCCCTAAGAGGGAAACCCTTGAGATTGGGGATAGAGAACTCTTTCCTTGTTCACTTTCCACCCATGTGATCTCAGAAATGCCAGTACTACGTCCGTATGAGACTTGGCAATTTGGATGTTTGACGCCTGTATCAGGATGTCGTCTAAATAAGGGGCCACTTCTATGCCCCGCGGCCTAAGGACCGCCAAAGTGACCCCAGAACCTCCATAAAGATTCTTGGGGCTGTAGATATCCCAACGGAAAGAGCTACAAACTGGTAATGCCTGTCTAGAAAGGGAAACCTGAAAAACGATGGTGATCTTTATGCATCACAATGTGAGGATAAACATCCTTCAAATCCATTGTAGTCCTCTATTGACTCTCCTGGATCATAGTTAAGATGGTACGAATAGTTTCCATCTTAAAAGACGGAATTCTGAGGAATTTGTTTAAGATCTTTAGATCCAAAATAGGTCTGAAGGTTCCCTCTCCTTGGGAACCACAAACAGATTTGAGTAAAAACTCTGTCCCTGTTCCTCTCTTGGAACTGGATGGATCTCGTACACAATGTAAGAATGCCTCCTTCTTTATCTGGTTTGCAGATAATTGGAAAGGCGAAATCTCCCCTTTTTTTGGGGGGGAATCTTTGAAAATCCAGAAGATATCTCTGGGATATAAATTCCAATGCCTACGGATCCTGGGCATCTCTTGCCCACGCCTGGGCGAAGAATGAAAATCTGCCCCCTATAGGATCCGTTACCGGATAGGGGTCCGTTCCTTCATGCTGCCTTAGAGGCAGCAGCAGGCTCCTTGGCCTGCTTATCTTTGTTCCAGGTCCGATTGTCTCCAGACCGCCTTGGACTGAGCAAAAATTCCCTCTTGTTTTGCCTTAGAGGAAGTGGATGCCACACCTGCCCTGAAGTTTTAAAAGGCACGAAAATTAGACCTTTCTTGGCCCTTGATTTGGACCTATCCTGAGGAAGGGCATGACCTTTTCCTCCAGTGATATAAGCAATAATCTCCTTCAAACCAGGCCCGAATAGGGTCTGCCCCTTGAAGGGAAGTTAAGTAGCTTATTTATTAAAGTCACGACAGCTGACCATGATATAAGCCATAGCGCTCTGCGCACCAGTATAGTAAAAAACAGAATTCTTAGCCGTTAGTCTAGTCAAATGAACAAAGGCATCAGAAAACAAAGGAATTGGCTAGCATAAGCTTGTCAAATATATTCATCCAATTGAGTCGCTAACTGTAAAGCCTCATTAAGAGACTCAACCCAGAACGCCGCAGCAGCAGTGACAGAAGCAATGTATGCAAGGGGCTGCAGGATAAAACCCTGTTTAATAAATATTTTTTATCCATTGGATCTAAAAAGCACAACTGTCCTCGCCAGAGGTAGTGGTACGCCTAGCTAGAGTAGAAACTCTTCTCTCCACCTTAGGAACTGTCTGCCAGAAGTCCCGTGTGGTCGTAACTATTAGAAAACATTCTTCTAAAAAATAGGAGGGGAAGAGAACGGCACACCTGGTCTATCCCATTCCTTATTAAAAATTTTTTTTTAATAAACCTCTTTAGGTATTGGAAAAACATCAGTACACACCGGCACTGCATATTATTTATCCAGTCTACACAATATCTCTGGCCCTGCGATTGTACACATTCATTCAGGGCAGCCAAAGCCTCCCTGAGCAACAAGTGGAGGTTCTCAAGCATAAATTTTAAATGTAGAAATATCAGAATCAGGTTAAATCATCTTCCCTGAGTCAAAAAAAAAAAAAAAAAAAATCACCCACAGACTAAGCATATTGTGAGGTAGTATCATACATGGTTCTTAAAGCGTCTGTATGCTCTGTATCTACCCCCAGAGCTATCTGCTTTCCTTTAATTTCAGGTAGTCTGACTAATACTGCTGCCAGAGTATTATTCACCACCAAGGGCGTTATGGATGCCCTTGATGTACTTGGCGCCATTTGAGCGTGAGTCCCTGAAGCGGGAGTCGAAGGGTCTGACACGTGGGGAGAGTTAGTCGGCATAACTTTCCCCTCGACAGAATCCCCTGGTAAAATAAACGCTATGGGTGCCCTTGATGTACTTGGCGCCATTTGAGCGTGAGTCCCTAAAGCGGAAGTCCAAAGGTCTGACACGTGGGGAGAGTTAGTCGGCATAACTACCCCCACAACAGAATCCTCTGGTGATAATGTTTTTTTAAAAACAACAAATGATCTTTATTGTTTAACATGAAATCAGTACATCTGGTACACATTCTAAGATGGGGTTCCACCATGGCTTTAAAACATAATGAACACAGAGCTTCCTCTATGTCAGACATGTTAGAACAGACTAATAATGAGACTAGTAAGCTTGGAAAACACTTTAAATCAAGTTAACAAGCAACTATATAAAACGTTACTGTGCCTTTAAGAGAAACAAATTTTGTCAAAATTTGAAAAAAAGTGAAAAAAGGCAGTAAAACAAACGAAATTTTTACAGTACATGTAATAAGGTAACAGAGCATTGCACCCACTTGCAAATGGATGATTAACCCCTTAATGCAAAAAACAGATAAAAAAAACGACATAGACATTTTTAAAAACAGACACAACAAACTGCCACAGCAGAGCTGTGGATTACCTTCCCTATAAACGATTTTGGAAGTCTTTTTAGCCCTTTAGAAATGTCCTGTAGTATTCATGGGACTGCTGAGGGAATCTGGATGATTCATTTTGTAATTTTAACTGCGCAAAAAAGCGCTAAATTAGGCCCTTCCCACTCATATTACAACAGTGGGAAGCTTCAGTTAACTGTTTCTATGCAAAATTTAAGCCAGCCATGTGGAATAAACTTAGGCCCCAATAAGTTTTATCACCAAACATATGTTAAAAAACGATTAAACATGCCAGCAAACGTTTTAAAACACATTTTTACAAGAGTATGTATCTCTATTAATA
The DNA here is from genome assembly GCF_027579735.1 of Bombina bombina. Lineage (NCBI taxonomy): Eukaryota > Metazoa > Chordata > Amphibia > Anura > Bombinatoridae > Bombina > Bombina bombina. The sequence continues at coordinate 150,304 of NW_026511410.1, read as the reverse complement.
AGCCTGATACCAGTCGCTTTTACTGCTTTTAAGGCTATACCAACATTACAGTGTTATCACCAATGTACGTTAAAAAACGATTAAACATGCCAGCAAACGTTTTAAAACACATTTTTATAAGAGTATGTATCTCTATTAATAAGCCTGATACCAGTCGCTATCGCTGCATTTAAGGCTTTACTTACATTACTTCGGTATCAGCAGTATTTTCTTAGGCCTAGATTTAGAGTTTGGCGGTAGCCGTGAAAACCAGCGTTAGAGGCTCCTAACGCTGGTTTTGGCCGCCCGCTGGTATTTGGAGTCAGTCAGGAAAGGGTCTAACGCTCACTTTTCAGCCGCGACTTTTCCATACCGCAGATCCCCTTACGTCAATTGCGTATCCTATCTTTTCAATGGGATCTTTCTAACGCCGGTATTTAGAGTCGTTTCTGAAGTGAGCGTTAGAGCTCTAACGACAAAACTCCAGCCGCCGGAAAATAGCAGGAGTTAAGAGCTTTCTGGGCTAACGCCGGTTCATAAAGCTCTTAACTACTGTACCCTAAAGTACACTAACACCCATAAACTACCTATGTACCCCTAAACCGAGGTCCCCCCACATCGCCGCCACTCGATTAAAATTTTTTAACCCCTAATCTGCCGACCGCCACCTACGTTATACTTATGTACCCCTAATCTGCTGCCCCTAACCCCGCCGACCCCTGTATTACATTTATTAACCCCTAACCTGCCCCCCACAACGTCGCCGCCAGCTACTTACAATAATTAACCCCTAATCTGCCGACCGCAAATCGCCGCCACCTACGTTATCCTTATGTACCCCTAATCTGCTGCCCCTAACACCGCCGACCCCTATATTATATTTATTAACCCCTAATCTGCCCCCCTCAACGTCGCCGACACCTGCCTACACTTATTAACCCCTAATCTGCCGAGCGGACCGCACCGCTATTCTAATAAATGTATTAACCCCTAAAGCTAAGTCTAACACTAACACTAACACCCCCCTAACTTAAATATAATTTACATCTAACGAAATAAATTAACTCTTATTAAATAACTTATTCCTATTTAAAGCTAAATACTTACCTGTAAAATAAATCCTAATATAGCTACAATATAAATTATCATTATATTATAGCTATTTTAGGATTAATATTTATTTTACAGGCAACTTTGTAATTATTTTAACCAGGTACAATAGCTATTAAATAGTTAAGAACTATTTAATAGTTACCTAGTTAAAATAATAACAAATTTACCTGTAAAATAAATCCTAACCTAAGTTATAATTAAACCTAACACTACCCTATCAATAAATTAATTAAATAAACTACCTACAATTACCTACAATTAACCTAACACTACACTATCAATAAATAAATTAAATACAATTGCTACAAATAACTACAATTACATAAACTAACTAAAGTACAAAAAATAAAAAAGAACTAAGTTACAAAAAATAAAAAAATATTTACAAACATAAGAAAAATATTACAACAATTTTAAACTAATTACACCTACTCTAAGCCCCCTAATAAAATAACAAAGACCCCCAAAATAACAAAATGCCCTACCCTATTCTAAATTACTAAATTTAAAAGCTCTTTTACCTTACCAGCCCTGAACAGGGCCCTTTGCGGGGCATGCCCCAAGAAGTTCAGCTCTTTTGCCTGTAAAAAAAACATACAATACCCCCCCCCCAACATTACAACCCACCACCCACATACCCCTAATCTAACCCAAACCCCCCTTAAATAAACCTAACACTAAGCCCCTGAAGATCTTCCTACCTTGTCTTCACCATCCAGGTATCACCGATCCGTCCTGGCTCCAAAATCTTCATCCAACCCAAGCGGGGGTTGGCGATCCATCATCCGGTGGCTGAAGAGGTCCAGACGAGGCTCCAAAGTCTTCCTCCTATCCGGCAAGAAGAGGACATCCGGACCGGCAAACATCTTCTCCAAGCGGCATCTTCGATCTTCTTGCATCCGGTGCTGAGCGGGTCCATCTTGAAGCAGGCGACGCGGATCCATCCTCTTCTTCCGTTGTCTCCCGACGAATGATGGTTCCTTTAAGGGACGTCATCCAAGATGGCGTCCCTTGAATTCCGATTGGCTGATAGGATTCTATCAGCCAATCGGAATTAAGGTAGGAAAATTCTGATTGGCTGATGGAATCAGCCAATCAGAATCAAGTTCAATCCTATTGGCTGATCCAATCAGCCAATCAGATTGAGCTCGCATTCTATTGGCTGATCGGAACAGCCAATAGAATGCGAGCTCAATCTGATTGGCTGATTGGATCAGCCAATCGGATTGAACTTGATTCTGATTGGCTGATTCCATCAGCCAATCAGAATATTCCTACCTTAATTCCGATTGGCTGATAGAATCCTATCAGCCAATCGGAATTCAAGGGACGCCATCTTGGATGACGTCCCTTAAAGGAACCGTCATTCGTCGGGAGACAACGGAAGAAGAGGATGGATCCGCGTCGCCTGCTTCAAGATGGACCCGCTCCGCACCGGATGCAAGAAGATCGAAGATGCCGCTTGGAGAAGATGTTTGCCGGTCCGGATGTCCTCTTCTTGCCGGATAGGAGGAAGACTTTGGAGCCTCTTCTGGACCTCTTCAGCCACCGGATGATGGATCGCCAACCCCCGCTTGGGTTGGATGAAGATTTTGGAGCCAGGACGGATCGGTGATACCTGGATGGTGAAGACAAGGTAGGAAGATCTTCAGGGGCTTAGTGTTAGGTTTATTTAAGGGGGGTTTGGGTTAGATTAGGGGTATGTGGGTGGTGGGTTGTAATGTTGGGGGGGGGGGGTATTGTATGTTTTTTTTACAGGCAAAAGAGCTGAACTTCTTGGGGCATGCCCTGCAAAGGGCCCTGTTCAGGGCTGGTAAGGTAAAAGAGCTTTTAACTCTATTAATTTAGAATAGGGTAGGGAATTTTTTATTTTGGGGGTCTTTGTTATTTTATTAGGGGGCTTAGAGTAGGTGTAATTAGTTTAAAATTGTTGTAATATTTTTCTTATGTTTGTAAATATTTTTTTATTTTTTGTAACTTAGTTCTTTTTTATTTTTTGTACTTTAGTTAGTTTATTTAATTGTATTTATTTGTAGGAATTGTGTTTAATTAATTTATTGATAGTGTAGTGTTAGGTTAATTGTAGGTAATTGTAGGTAGTTTATTTAATTATTTTATTGATAGGGTAGTGTTAGGTTTAATTATAACTTAGGTTAGGATTTATTTTACAGGTAAATTTGTTATTATTTTAACTAGGTAACTATTAAATAGTTCTTAACTATTTAATAGCTATTGTACCTGGTTAAAATAATTACAAAGTTGCCTGTAAAATAAATATTAATCCTAAAATAGCTATAAATATAATTATAATTTATATTGTAGCTATATTAGGATTTATTTTACAGGTAAGTATTTAGCTTTAAATAGGAATAAGTTATTTAATAAGAGTTAATTTATTTCGTTAGATGTAAATTATATTTAAGTTAGGGGGGTGTTAGTGTTAGTGTTAGACTTAGCTTTAGGGGTTAATACATTTATTAGAATAGCGGTGCGGTCCGCTCGGCAGATTAGGGGTTAATAAGTGTAGGCAGGTGTCGGCGACGTTGAGGGGGGCAGATTAGGGGTTAATAAATATAATACAGGGGTCGGCGGTGTTAGGGGCAGCAGATTAGGGGTACATAGGGATAATGTAAGTAGCGGCGGTTTACGGAGCGGAAGATTAGGGGTTAATAATAATATGCAGGGGTCAGCGATAGCGGGGGCGGCAGATTAGGGGTTAATACGTGTAAGGGTAGGGGTGTTTAGACTCGGGGTACATGTTAGGGTGTTAGGTGCAGACGTAGGAAGTGTTTTCCCATAGGAAACAATGGGGCTGCGTTAGGAGCTGAACGCAGCTTTTTTGCAGGTGTTAGGTTTTTTTTCAGCTCAAACAGCCCCATTGTTTCCTATGGGAGAATCGTGCACGAGCACGTTTTTGATGCTGGCCGCGTCTGTAAGCAACTCTGGTATCGAGAGTTGCATTTGCGGTAAAAATGCTCTACGCTCCTTGTTTGGAGCCTAACGCAGCATTTGTTTGAACTCTCGATACCAGAGTTAAATTTATGGTGCGGCCAGAAAAAAGCCTGCGGAGCGTTAACAGCCCTTCTACCGCCAAACTCCAAATCTAGGCCTTAGTCAATTCCATTCCTAGAAAAATATTTTACTGCACATACCTTATCTGCAGGAAAACCTGCACGCCATTCCCCCTCTGAAGTACCTCACTCCTCAGAATGTGTGAGAACAGCAAATGGATCTTAGTTACGTCTGCTAAGATCATAGAAAACGCAGGCAGATTCTTCTTCTAAATACTGCCTGAGATAAACAGCACACTCCGGTGCCATTTAAAAATAACAAACTTTTGATTGAAGAATAAACTAAGTATAAAAAACCACAGACTCTCACGACCTCCTATCTATGTTGAGGCTTGCAAGAGAATGACTGAGTATGGCAGTTAGGGGAGGAGCTATATAGCAGCTTTGCTGTGGGTGGACTCTTGCAACTTCCTGTTGGGAAGGAGAATATATTCCATAAGTAATGGATGATCCGTGGACTGGATACACTTAACAAGAGAAACAAAGATTTGCTTTGGAATTGTATATAGATGTAATTTTTGATATTATTAGTTTACATATCGAATACATAAGTATAACATTTTAGGTTAAATAAAGGAATGGGCGCCACCATTTTGAAAGACATAAACATAGAACAAACAGACAAATACATTTTAAGGGGGTGGTTCTCAAGGAATTTTTAAAAAACTTTATAAAAGAAAAGGATAAATAACCAACGCAAATCACACAGGCTAATTAAATATTTATGGCAACTCTCCAATATGTTGAATGCTTGTTTTATTTAACCATAAAAATCAATTTATTTAATTGCAATTAATAAAATCATATAATTTTTATAATTTTATTATTAATTAAGAGCATGTAATTGTTCTCTATAATGGCCTTTTAACACTATTATTATTATTATCTGTAAAGCACCAATGTTTTACATAGCACTTTACAGGGGTACAGCATAAATCAGAAACAGACAGTACTTGTATTAACAAACACATATCAGTAAAAGGAAAGGAACACCCTGCCCTTGAGCACACTTATTAGTAGGTGCACATAAATACAAAGTTAAAGAAACACTTAACTGTTGGATATATCTACAATAACGTTGTTTCTATTCACCATGCTATTGATGTCCCTCCTGCGCCTGCAGCGCTCTTTAAAGACATTCACTTATTTTCACCTCTTACAGGTGCTGATTGGTCAAGATCCATCTCTTCATAGTGTGGGCTGCCATCTTGGTGCTTAGGTATTCTTGTATTACAGAAGTAAAACATTTAAAAAAATGTGTGGAGTGCTAAAATAATTTTTTTATCACTCCACACATTTTTTTTTTCATTTTTTACTGTTTTTCTTTAATGTACCCATTCCCCTAACCAGGCTCTTACAGTTATCTAATACAATCATTTTTGTTATTAAAATTCCCCCTTTTAATATACCACATCTTTTGGCGCTCTTTACACATATTTTACTGGAACATTCCTAATTCAAGGTGAGCTAGGACACCTGTGTTTTAGAGCGACATAAGTATTTTCCCTAAGTGCTTCATTTCACAAAATATAAATTAATCATAGACGTGCCTAAATGTGGTAGACATCTGTTATTTATAAACATTGCTGTAAGCCTATTGATCAAAAGTAATACACATGTGACCTATATATAAATGTTATAGAGAGCCATTTCCACTTAACCCTGTATGTGCATGTTTATAAGAAAAATCTGTACATTGGAATCACAAAGCATATATCTGCAAATATATACAAATAGTGTGCAAATGAATAGCCTGCTAAGAATATCTAAGGATAAATAACTGAGTGAGAATAAATAGATAAAAAAATCACTCCCAATAGTTAATGACATCATAAACACTATTGTACCCTTGTGGGATCCTAGTCCCTAAAGTGAATATCCAATATGCCTCATGTTTGTGTACTAACTTAATAATGTCCCCACCTCTACTGGGGGCTTTAACATGCTCTATAACTATCCATCTGAGTGATGAACTATCATTGTGATGATTATTCAATAATAAAGTGTTTTGCTAAATCAGAACTATGCTTGGATCTTCTGATGTCTGAAAGATGTTGACAAATCCTCTCTCTTACTTCTCGAATAGTACATCCTACGTACTGCTTGTTGTTGCAGCTACACCAAATAAGGTAAACTACATTTTTGCACCTGCAATTCACACAAGTGGCCACTGAATACTCATTGTCTGTTATCAAGCTCACAAAATTAGCTTTTTTCACAGTGTAGCTGCAAGGAATACAAGGTCCATAGCCACACCTGTACATGCCCCTATTTTCAAGTCACGCACCCCCTTTGCTCTTTGTGCGTAGTTCACTTGGGGATAGGATATTCCCTATGGTTACTCCTCTACGATAGGAGAACCAGCAACCACACTCAACCACGCTACACAGCTGATCATCAGCTGTAAGCATTGGTAAGTGTTTTCCTATGACCTTGCACTCTTGTTCATAATCAGTAGAGTGCTGGGTGACAAACGAAATAGGCTGCGTACTCTTGTTAATTTCCTATTCCTATTCTTTATTGCTTAACAGTACTGCTCTGTCCATACCATCTACCTCCATTTTGGCTCTCTGTATGGTCTCTATGTTATAGCCTTGCGCTATCAACCTATTTACCAAATCCTTACTTTGGGGGGTAGTTATCAAGCCGTCAACCTCAAATACGCTGGAATTGTGGCGAGGCTGATTCGCCTTAGTTATCAAAGGCTAGAGACCGGCAAAAGTAGAATTTTGTGACGTAAGCTTCGATCCGCCGGACTCAGTCCGACACAGATCGATTCTTACGTCACTACAGATGTTCCGCACACAAGTGCGGCACAATCTGACTACTTTTGCTAGTTATCAAAAAACTAGCAGGTACGCTATGCACTTTTCCGGCCCAGCATACCTGGTTTTCAATCCGCCGCCCTAGAGGCGGCGGATCCCATAGGAATCAATGGGAGTCTGACCATAGCGAAAGTACAAGTTCGCTGCTGCCAGACATCCCATTGATTTCTATGGGAGCTGTCTACACCTAACACCCTAACATGTACCCCGAGTCTAAACACCCCTAATCTGCCCCCCTACACCGCCGCAACTAAATAAATGTATTACCCCCTAAACCGCCGCTCCCGGAGCCCACCGCAAGCTACATTATACATATTAACCCCTAAACCGCCACTCCCTGACCCCGCCGCAACTATAATATATGTATTAACCCCTAAACCACCGCTCCCAGACCCCGCCGCCACCTACATGATACCTATTAACCCCTATCCTGCCCCCCCTATACCGCCGCCCTCTATAATAAAGTTATTAACCCCTATCCTGCCGATCCCGGACCTCGCCGCAACTAAATAAATAGTTTAATCCCTAAACTGCCACTCCCGGACCCCGCCGCAACCTATATTAAACTTATTAACCCCTAATCTGCCCCCCCCTACACCTATAATACATTTATTAACCCTTATCCTGCCCCCTCTACACCGCCGCCACTGTAATAAAATTATTAACCCCTAAACCTAAGTCTAACCCTAACCCTAACACCCCCCTAACTTAAATATTAATTAAATAAATCTAAATAATATTTCTATTATTAACTAAATTAATCCTATTTAAAACTAAATACTTACCTTTAAAATAAACCCTAAGATAGCTACAATATAAATAATAATTATATTGTAGCTATCTTAGGATTTATATTTATTTTACAGGCAAATTTCAATTTATTTTAACTAGGTACAATAGCTATTAAATAGTTATTAACTATTTAATAGCTTACCTAGCTAAAATAAACTGAAATTTACCTGTAAAATAATTCCTAACCTAAGTTACAATTACACCTAACACTACACTATACTTTAATAAATTATTTCTATTGAAAACTAAATACTTACCTGTAAAATAAACCCTAGAAAAATTAGAAAATCCACAGCACCTTACTGTAAGTTTTCAATGCTTTATTGGAACATCTTTATCCCATGCAGGTACAAAGTAGGTAGGCAGCAACGTTTCGGGATGTTATCCCTTAATCATGCTAATGAGCCTCATCTGTTGAGGTGCATTTATAGGCCTACATATTAACCCCATGTATAATGTTACAAAGTGAATTCTATCACTTAACACCACCACCTAGTGGTTACAAAAATTATTACAATGTTAAACACATAAGCAAAGTTAAAAACAATATACAATATACCTATTCATATGTTGTTAAAATACATATAATTTTTTATCAATACTTGATTTTTACAATGTAATTCATTATCTAAGGACTATTGCAATTTTTTGTAATACATAAGTATATATTACAGGAACACTTTAAAGTCCAGCTCTCTATTAATGCCTTTAGGAATTAGAGCATCCAATTTATGTATCCAGTATGACTCCTTTTGTTTTAATATGGTTTCCCTATTGCCCCCTCTTCTTAAATTATCCACTCCATCAATTATTTGCCACCTTAACTGACTTATATTGTGGCCTGCACTCAATAAGTGACATGATACAGGGGCTTCTTGGTCCCCACATCTGATATTGGATCTGTGTTGACTCATCCTATCTTGTACCCTTCTGGTGGTCTCACCGATATAGATTTTGGAACATGGGCATTTAATGAGGTATACGACATAGGAGGAGTCACACGTATAGAAATTGTTAATGCTAAATTTTTTCCCTGTTTGGGGGTGTTGAAATTCTGTCCCTTTAATGACTGCACTACAGCTTGCACAGCCCAAACATGGAAAGGTTCCATAACTCTTTTTAGTTATGTATTTCTGTTTCTTCCTAGATCCTAAATCATTTCTAACTAGAATATCTCCCAGGTTTTGGACCCTGCGGTATGCCATCATTGGTGGAATTTTAAAGGATACAACATCCATATTACAATTTTTCAAAATATGCCAGTGTCTGGATATAATGTTTCTAATTTCTCTATTGATGGGGTTAAACTGTGTAACACACACTACCCTCTCGTCATTCTCTTTCTTAGAAACACTAATTCCTTTCTCCTCTGGCTCCTGAACCCTTTTAATCTCACTCTCAATCAATTTCACAGGGTATCCCCTTTGTATGAATTTATCCCCCATTTCTTGTAGTCTGTTTTTGACTAGTGATTCTTCATTAACTATCCTTTTCACTCTTTTAAATTGACTACGTGGTAGAGAATTTTTTAAGGGTTCATTATGAAAGCTCTCATACCTTAATAAAGTATTTCTGTCTGTTTCCTTTCGATGTAAATCAATCTTAAAATTACAAGTTTCCTTATCAATATGTATTACTGTGTCCAAGAATACCACCTTTTCTTCACTGAAGGTCAATGTGAATTTTAAGTTATTAACAGCCAAATTTAATTCATCAACAAATGCCAATAGGGTACCAACGTCGCCCCACCACACGCCAAATATATCATCTATGAAGCTCCACCATGACGCTCCATGCTTAAGGAACAACTCATTTTCATATACAAATTTTTCTTCAACACTATTCATGAATATATTGGCGTATGCTGGGGCGACGTTAGACCCCATGGCTGTGACTCGTATTTGGAGAAACCAATCGTCTTGAAATAGGAAATAATTGTTATATAATACCATTCTTAACAAACTCTCAAAGAACAGTATTTGAGCCTCATTATATAATGTAGAATTTCTAAGTGCCAAAATGCATGCACCTATGCCACTTTCATGATTAATTACCGTATATAGACTACTTACATCAAGTGTATACAAAATACATTTTGCTTTACCCAATGGTAAACCTTTTAATTTTTCAATGAAGTCATTTGTATCTTTAATGTATGATGTTATTTTCTGTACCTCTGGCTGCAAAATTCTATCCAGATAAGTAGCTATATTAGTAAAGACTGACTCTATTCCTGCCACAATTGGCCGCCCAGGGGGTTGTGATAGATTTTTATGTACTTTTGGGACTGTATAAAAGATTGGCGTTTTAGGCCAATCCACATATAGATATTCACTTAATTTTTTATCTATAATGCCAATCTTAGATGCCCAGTTTAACACTCTTTTTATTTCTGCCTGTATTTTAATCACTGGGTTACTCTGTAATGGCTTATAAGTATTAACATCTCCCAATTGTTGTTTAATTTCTGTGACACCTGCACCTGTGATACTGTGGAGCTGTACACTGTTCGTGTGTATTCTGTAAAATAAACCCTAAGATAGCTACAATGTAATTAATAATTACATTGTAGCTATTTTAGGATTTATATTTTTTTTTTTTTTTTTTTATATATTTTTATTTATAAACCAAAACAATTTACATAGATCAAATATCATACATTTACTATCTTGCACAAAAAACAAGGATAAAGAATGAGATACAAGGCCATTGAAACACAATATATCAATATAGGCATACAAGATAAAGACAAAATTAGAATAATTTTTACATAGCCTGTAAATTTGAAGCTATATTGATTATACTTCATATTTCTTATATAATTATCCTTAGAAATATCTAGAACCAAAATATAGTTAATACACTTATTGTTCATCTAGATCACACAAAGAAATGGGAGCAGAAAATACAGAAATTATGAAGTCATAGCATAGAGCAGTGACCTTGTATTAGTTGTGTCTAATCTATTTAGTCTCAATATTAAAAGATAAATTAATTACCATTCATAATGTTGTTATATCTTATGTGATTATCTATGGGAAATGTCTTGGGGTTTTATTTGTTTTTTCAATCCCACCCCGTTTCTCCCCCTCCCCCCACGTGTGATAAAAGGAAAAAAAAAAAAAAAAAAAAAAAAAAAAAAAGGATAAAAATAAAATTTATTTATTCTTATGGAAAAATTCTTATCTACCAGTTCCCTAACAGGACTATTTCTGTGTTTTGAAAAGGGAAAATTATATGATTTATTTCTGTGGGAGAGAATATTTTTAAAAAGATTGCCCAGTTGTTGAAAAATCTTTTAACATCTTGTTCATTGTCAATATTTGTGTCCCTTTGTTCTAAGATACACTGTTTTTTTAAACAGTTTTTCACTTCAGAAAGAGAGGGGATTGACCGGGTCTTCCATTTTTTGCAAATTAGATATCTTGTGGCCAAAATGGTAGAGATTACAACCTTTTCATTGTTTTGTCTGCCGGGTTCTTCCCTTAGGCCAAATACAATCTGAAATAGTGTTAGAGAAAGAGGGGTTATTTTTAATACATTTTTTAACCAATATTCTATTTTAAGCCATAAGATCCTGACTTTTGGGCAGTGCCATACCATATGCAAAAAATTAGCTGCAAAATGTGAGCATTTGGGACATTTATTGAAACTTAAGTTGGCACATTTGTAGCCTTTCTCAGGGGTAAAATATGCCCTATGAAGAAATTTAACATGGGCTTCTCTCCATGTAGCCGAGAGTGTAATTTGGGTGATCTTTTTAAGTGAAAGTTGAAGGGTTTTTACTTCTATATTGCTCGAAGCGGTTAGTATGTTCCAGTTTGCAGTCAATTGCGTTAGGACAGATACACCTTTATTTGTGCCTAAGAGATAGTAGCATGGTGAAATAGACATACGGCCATTTCTAGTTAATATTAACCAATCTTCAAGTTTGCCTATATTCCAATTCCAGCCTTTTTCTTTAACTAGTTCAAGCGCAAAGTGCCTAAGTTGCAGATATGCGTAAAAATCTTTATTTAACAAGCCAAATTCTGTATTTAATTCTTGAAATGATTTAATACAATGTCTTTCTTTGTCTATTATTTGATAAACATTGGTCAAACCAGAATAATGCCATCTCTTAAAGACACCAGAAAGAATGCCTGCCTGAAATTTAGGATTCCCTAATATCGGCAAATATGAAGAGGCTTTACTATTTATTGCAAGAAGCTTTGTTATTTTTTGCCAAGCTTTAAGCGGGTTATAAATTGTTTTGAGTTTTTTGATTTCTGTCGGGGTTTCTTTTAAGTCAAGATGAATCAATGCAGATAAACAGTATGGATAACAGACGTTGGATTCTAGTTCGTTATTTAGGATGTAGTTGTTACAGGAGATCCAGTCTGTGACTATACGTGCAAGAAAAGAGAGGTTATATAGCCATATGTCCGGTAGGGCCAGTCCCCCGGATTCTCTTGGTACTGAGAGTTTCCTCAAAGATATTTTTGCTCTTTTCCCTTGCCATAGGAATTCTATAAGTGCGGTGTTAATTGAACGAATATCTTTCCCTAGCAGTAATATAGATGTATTTTGAAGGATATAGAGTAGTTTCGGGAGAAGGGCCATTTTAAATAGGGCTATTCGGCCAGATAATGATATTGGCAAATTATGCCAGTTCTTGAGTTTTTCTTTAATTACTTTCACGACTGGGGGAATATTGAGTTTGTAGAGATCTTTGGTATTAAGCGGGATATGAATTCCTAAATATTTAAAGGAGTCTGTGACCTGTCGTAGTGGTATATTTGTTACCGAGTTCTCAGTATTTCTGAGCCAAAATATTTCAGATTTTGTGTAATTAACTTTGTATCCCGAAAAAGAACCAAAGTAATCCAGTATACAGAAAAGTTTTGGGATATTTAATTTGGTATTTGTCATATAGACAAGCAGATCGTCTGCATAGAGCCCAATTTTGATTTCATGCTTACGAATTCTAATCCCGTCGAGAGACTGTCTTAATTTAATTGCCAAGGGTTCAATGGCAATATTAAAGAGAAGCGGGGAGAGAGGGCAGCCCTGGCGCGTCCCTCTACCTATGGGAATAGGTGGGGAGAGATTATTATTAATTATCAATCTTGTAGCAGACAAAGTGTAGAGATTCATTATAAAATCAGTAAATTTGCCCTTGATACCAAAGTTTTTAAGTGAAGAATATATATGCTCATGAATAATTGAATCAAATGCCTTCTCTGCATCAATAGAGATAATAGCAAGGTCCTGTGTGCCCTCTCTCCCGCTACTCACATCTGACATCGCCTTGTAGTATTCTGTCACAACTAATACCTCCCTAATTTTTGCGGCAGAATTTCCGTTATTTAGAAACCCTGACTGATCTGGATGGATAATTTCTGCAAGGGCCCCTTGTAATCTAGCCGCCAATACTGCTGTTAAAATTTTATAATCCACATTGAGGAGGGCTATGGGTCTGTACGATTCCTTGCAAACTGGGTCTTTATCGCCTTTAAGTATTAATGTTGTATAAGACTGTGAAAAGGAGAGGGGGGTAGGTTTACCCTCAGTAAAGAAGCTGTTGAAAAGAGTACGGATGTGCGGGGTGATTTCACTGAGCAGTATTTTATAGAATTCGCTGGGGAGGCCGTCAGGGCCGGGTGCTTTATTTGATGACAACTTAGATATTACTTTCTCAATCTCTTCCGCCGTAATGGGGGCATTGAGATTGTTGATAGCTTCTGGAGCCAATGTGGGATGTTCAATTTCACTCCAAAACTCAGCGGATTTATTTGCCTCAGTGGTTTTAGGTGTATATAGTTCTTTAAAATATTCATAAAATATCGTCAGAATATCATCTGGTTTAGTAACATGTTCCCCTTTATGTAGCAATTTATCTATATTTAATTGTTTTTTTTCGTTTTTGATTAATTTAGCCAATATTCTGCCTGACTTGTTGCCATACCTGTACATTCTAGTTTGAGTTTTCAATTCTCTTTGTGTTTCTTGAGATAATACAAAGGCATCTCTCTCATTTTTCGCTCGTAGATAATTTGCCCAATTTACAGGGGTTCTATCAGAAAGATATTGATTATAAGAATTCAGCAAAAATCTATAAGATTCTTTTTCCCTAAGCCTAGTTTTTTTTAATAGCATAGCACCATAAGCAATAATTTCCCCCCTCATTACAGCTTTCGCCGTTTCCCAGAATATTCCGGGACTATTAAGATGTTCTCTATTGAAATGTGCATACTCTTTATATTTGTTTGATAGCCATTTTTTAAACTTTAGGTCTGATGTTAAATAGTAGGGAAAAAAGAAGCATGAAGAAGAAGAGTGTGCATCTGCTAAATGTATTTCAAGAGAAATAGGTGCATGATCTGATAGTAATATCGGCATGATTGTCGCTTTGACCCTTGATACTGGAATACGCTCGTCAATCAAAAAAATGTCTATTCTAGACATGGTTTTATGGGCCTTCGAGAGGCAGGTGTAACTATGAGCAGTTGGATTTTGGTTTCTCCATATGTCGTATATGGCTAAATTGTGCATGATTTTTTTATATAGCTTGGTTTCTAAATTGTCTCTTTTTTGCTTCAGATGTTTAGTGTCTTGTCTTAATCTGTCTATTGGGCATTGAGGTGTCATATTAAAATCGCCACCAATGATTAGAGAGCCTTCTGTGTAAGATAGGAGTTTCGACTGGAGAGCATTCCAGTATTCAGGATCAAATATATTTGGACCGTATGTGTTACAGAGTGTGTATAGCTTCTTGGCGATCTTTATTTTTAACAGGACATATCTCCCCCCTGGGTCGGCCACACAGTGGACAACTTCTGTCTTGGTTTTTTTACCTATTAGTATTGCTACCCCCCCTCTTTCTCTTAACACCAGCCGCAAAATATACTTCTTTAACCCAGGAAGTTTTTAATTTTAAAGTTTCCTCTGCTGACAGATGTGTTTCTTGAATGAAACCAATATCAGTTTGAAGTTTGCATAATTGTGTAATGATCGCCTTGCGTTTGATAGGTGTAGAAATCCCCCCTACATTCCATGATACTATTTTACATTTTCCTATTTTTCCCATTTAAGAGAAAGATATAGTTAAAAAGAGAGGGGAGACCCAGCAACAACAACAACGAGGATTCGGGGAGAAGACATATAATATAACGAAAAAAAAAAAAAAAAAGGATTTTTCTATTAAATTTACCACACACGTGAGGGGAGGAAATCCCTTGACCCTTGTCTATCCGTAGACAGGGGTCTTCCCTAGAAAAAGCCTGCATTTCGAAAAAAAAAGGATTGTTTTTTTTATTTGTTGATTTTTAAAGTTTATTGCATTCCTATGTTTTTATTGTTAGTTTAGAGAGTCAAGTGTTTTGTAAAAGTTTTCAGCCGAGCTGGTTTCTTCGAACCAGTGTGTTTCTTCCTGTGCTATAACCTTAAGTTTGTGAGGATATATTATCATTGCTCGATAACCTTTTTGGATAAATTTAGAGCAGATGGGAGCGAGCTCCCGTCTCTTTGCTGCTGTTTCGGCAGAAAAGTCTTGAAACATTAAAATTGTAGCACCTTTAAATGTAATCGGTTGTTGTCTGCGGTAGTGTTGAAGTAAAGTAATTTTGTCCTGATAGTTTAAAAGTTTCGCTATAATCGGCCTAGGTCTATTTCTACCTTTACTGTCTGTATATGGAGGACCTAGCCTGTGTACTCTCTCAACCATTATGGGTTGATGAGTAGATGGTATTTTAAGAATTTTAGGTAATAATTCTGAGATAAAAGATATAAGATTCTCGTTTTGTTGTTCCTCTGGAAGGCCAATAATTCTTATATTGTTCCTTCTGGAACGGTTTTCTAAATCTTCTAGTTTGTTTTGAATTTTTTGAATATTAATATCTGCCGATTCCAGTTTAGAGCTGTGTAAGTTTGTAAGGTCTTCTAGATCAGATACCCTCTGTTCTACTTCTTGTAGTCTGGCAGAGAACTGCCTGACTTCCTGTGTTAATAGAAGGATATCTTGTTTTAGTTCGGTTTTAAGGGCATCGAATTTAGGAGTAAGGGCATCTGAGATACTGGTAACCAAGTTTTGAATATTGGTTACTTCTTGTATCCCTGCTGTATTGGCCATTATTGGTTGTATATCGGTGACATTTTCTTGTGTGGTCTTAGTTTTCCTATCCCTCTGTCTGGCTGCCATGGCTGGAGAGGGAGTCTTGTGCGGGACGTGAAGAAATTTATCCATGTGCCGAAGAAAAAACTTGGGAAAGTGAAAATTTTATATCGTGACGCCAAAAATATGTGAGTGAAGTGCTCTGAGAACCCAGAGAGGTGCAGGATTAAGGAGGTGTTTAAGCCTCAGAATGGGGGGGTGAGGGGCGGAGTGAACAGTGTGGGACAAGTGGGGAACAGGAGAGGGAAAAAAAAAAAAAAAAAAAAAGGAGGGGGACGAGGTGTCTATTTAGGGGTGAGTAAATTAATTGTGTGAGAAGTCCAGCCGTGGGAGTAAGATAGAGGGAATGTTTAGAACGATTAGATGGACTTTGTCACAGAAGAAGAGACGTAGTTTTTAAAGCAGTTAGGGTGCAAATTAATGAGAAATAGACTATATATTAGTTCTTTTAATACTTATGTATGTAGTTAAGCGAGGCAATGGGGTATTGACAAGTTGATTGATTGGTATCTATGATCAAAAAGTGATTTAGTATTTAGAAGTAATACTTAAAAAAATTCTTAGGACAGGCAAGCATTAGACCAGGTTATACTCTATTTTGGTTCCCCAAAGCCTGTGTAATAACACTACAAACAAGGTGTTTATGTTATACACAGAGTAAAAGAAACAATCAAATACTGATCTAGGTAACCTAGGGGGAAACAAGCAACAAAGATATAAAAACTTAGTGACACAGTACTTTTGACTAATTTATAGGGATACAGTAATCATGTAGGAGAGCTTTCTATCAGGATTGACTACGGGAAATGACTCATTATTTCTTGAGAGAAATTCAAAATAGAATAAAGTGTAATTTTAGTAGGATATGCTCTGTGTATTAATACCTCTAGGTTCAGTATATACAATTAATCTGTGCAATATTTTGCAAATAACGTGTCAGCAGGTTAATTTATCAATATTAGTAAGTTACACTTATAAATACATAGTTATCCCAGAGTACCAGATAGGGATTCAAATACATATAGTTTCCTGTTAGGCATTACATTTTTTAAACAAGCAAAAAAAAAACTAAAAAGAGAAAAAAAGAGAAAAAAAAAAAAAAGGAAAAACTTTTCTTTATCTCTGAATAGCCTACGAAGAACTGTGCTTAACAGGCCCAACTAAGCACTATACTCTAAATGATTATCAAGTTCTTGTATATAACTTCAGACATTTCAAAGTGCTGGATGTATCATTTTGTATAAGCAAGTCTTCAGGTCTTGACAGTGTAACTTTTAGAAAAAAAATAGCACAGGGGAAATCTGTTACTTTTGTTTCTCCTTCAGTGTGATTCCCCTTAGTTATACAGTCATATCATGATTTTTTTTTTCTTTTCCTTTTACTTTAATAAGCTCTGGCTCAGGGTTGCTCAGTCCAGACCAAAAGATGACTTGAAACCTTGGTTTCGTAGGTTTTATTACCCCCTGCTCCCCTTTCTTATATTTGTTTTAACATACCTATTTCATAGGGGGGTTAGGGTTTTAAGCCTGTTCCCTTCTATGCGCCCCTAGGTTCTTTTATCCGTCTGAGGAAATAAAGTTTGTTTGTTTGTTTTTTTCTGAGAAGAACTCACCTCCTCCTCCTCTGTCCGGTAGCCGTGTGCAGAAAATCAACAGAATATATCGGCAGAGCTGCAGACCGGAGAGGCAAGCAGACCCCAAGGAAGTCTCCCCTTGGTCACAGCGGCGTTCAGCAGATCCGTGTGTAGGCTACAGTTCCGCTCACCCCCTCCCGCGCAGCACCGGTGGGAGAGGGGGAAGAGGGAGTAGCACCAGAAGACTCTGTAAGGCAGAACGTAGCCCCAGGCGTGTTCCTCCTATCCACCGTCAGTCCCGGTGCCTCCTCCCACGCAGCACCGGTGGGGGAGGAGGCGGCACGGTCACAGCACAGCTTTGTTAGAAAGCGCAGCGGGGTCCGGGGACTTTCTCAGAAGAAGCCGCCAACGTCAGTTTCCTCAAGACTTTAGGGTGCACAAACCGGATTCAGGTCAGTAGGAGCAATAGATGAGGAGGGGTAGGGAGATTTAAAGCAGGCAATTTGTATGTTGACTCAGAGGGACGCACAGAGGATCCACAGTGGTTTTCAGGCAGGCTATACACTTCTCTCGTCTCTTCTTTTGCGGCTCTCACAGAGAAAAGGTATGACCATTACTATAGGGCATCAACAACGGTAAAGCCAAATGCTGCAGTGCCCAGGCCAAATCAGTGGTCCCTCTCAATTAGCTCTGTCTGTCAGTACAGTGGGTTGGAGTTCCACTGAATGGGTCCCAGAGATGGTAGTACTATCCAGGTAGCAACCCCAATCAAGGGGAGGCGCGAAAATCCCACCGCCAAGTGCTGTAGGACTGGAGCAGAGAGCTCAGCAGCATAGGCTTTGCTCCTCCTCCACCGGAACCTCTCAGAGCATCAGGATTTATATTTATTTTACAGGTAACTTTGTATTTATTTTAGCTAGTTAGAATAGTTATTAAATAGTTATTAACTATTTAATAACTACCTCGCTAAAAGAAATACAAAATTACCTGTAAAATAAATCCTAACCTAAGTTACAATTAAACCTAACACTACACTATCATTACATTAATTAAATAAATTAAATACAAATAACTACAATTAAATACAATTACATAAACTAACTAAAGTACAAAAATTAAAAAAAGCTAAGTTACAAAAAATAAAAAAATAAATTACAAACATTTAAAAAATATTACAACAATTTTAAGCTAATTACACCTAATCTAAGCACCCTAATAAAATAACAAAGCCCCCCAAAATAAAAAATTCCTTACCCTATTCTAAATTTAAAAAGTTCAAAGCTCTTTTACCTTACCAGCCCTTAAAAGGGCCTTTTGCGGGGCATGCCCCAAAGAATTCAGCTCTTTTGCCTGTAAAAGAAAAATACAACCCCCCAACATTAAAACCCACCACCCACATACCCCTAATCTAACCCAAACCCCCCTTAAATAAAGCTAACACTACCCCCCTGAAGATCATCCTACCTTGAGTTGTCTTCAGCCAGCCGACCCACTGATGGAACCGAAGAGGAGATCCGGAGTGGCAGAAGTGATCATCCAAGGGGCGCTGAAGAAGTCTTCCATCCGATGAAGTCATCATCCAGGCGGCGCTGAAGAAGTCTTCCATCCGGGCGATGTCATCTTCCAAGCGGCGCTGAAGAAGTCTTCCATCCGGGCGATGTCATCTTCCAAGCGGGGTCTTCAATCTTCTTTCTTCAGGATCCATCTTCATCCCGCCGACACGGAACATCCTTCTTCCCCGACAGACTAATGACGAATGAAGGCTCCTTTAAGGGACGTCATCCAAGATGGCGTCCATTCAATTCCGATTGGCTGATAGGATTCTATCAGCCAATCGGAATTAAGGTAGGAAAAATCTGATTGGCTGATTGAATCAGCCAATCAGATTGAGCTTGCATTCTATTGGCTGATCGGAACAGCCAATAGAATGCAAGCTCAATCTGATTGGCTGATTGGATCAGCCAATCGGATTGAACTTCAATCTGATTGGCTGATTCAATCAGCCAATCAGATTTTTCCTACCTTAATTCTGATTGACTGATAGAATCCTATCAGCCAATCGGAATTGAAGGGACGCCATCTTGGATGACGTCCCTTAAAGGAGCCTTCATTCGTCGTTAGTCCGTCGGGGAAGAAGGATGTTCCGCGTCGGCGGGATGAAGATGGATCCTGAAGAAAGAAGATTGAAGACCCCGCTTGGAAGATGACATCGCCCGGATGGAAGACTTCTTCAGCGCCGCTTGGAAGATGACATCGCCCGGATGGAAGACTTCTTCAGCGCCACCTGGATGATGACTTCATCGGATGGAAGACTTCTTCAGCGCCCCTTGGAGGATCACTTCTGCCGCTCCGGATCTCCTCTTCGGTTCCATCGGTGGGTCGGCTGGCTGAAGACAACTCAAGGTAGGATGATCTTCAGGGGGGGTAGTGTTAGGTTTATTTAAGGGGGGTTTGGGTTAGATTAGGGGTATGTGGGTGGTGGGTTTTAATGTTGGGGGGGTTGTATTTTTCTTTTACAGGCAAAAGAGCTGA
Source organism: Bombina bombina (assembly GCF_027579735.1). NCBI lineage: Eukaryota > Metazoa > Chordata > Amphibia > Anura > Bombinatoridae > Bombina > Bombina bombina. Next base: position 130,267 of record NW_026511410.1, on the reverse strand, counting down.
ATTCTTTGGAGCATGGGGTAATCTGGTGGTGGGAGGCCACCCACATTTATGGAGAGGGTAATCCCTTCTATAAAGATATAAAAATGTATCATCGCTTCATAGATGATCTTATCTTTGTATGGACGGGAGGCAGAGAGCGAGCAGTGTACAATTACATTGTAGCTATCTTAGGGTTTATTTTACAGGTAAGTATTTAGTTTTAAATAGAAATAATTTATTAAAGTATAGTGTAGTGTTAGGTGTAATTGTAACTTAGGTTAGGATTTATTTTACAGGTAAATTTCAGTTTATTTTAGCTAGGTAAGCTATTAAATAGTTAATAACTATTTAATAGCTATTGTACCTAGTTAAAATAAATTGAAATTTGCCTGTAAAATAAATATAAATCCTAAGATAGCTACAATATAATTGTTATTTATATTGTAGCTATCTTAGGGTTTATTTTAAAGGTAAGTATTTAGTTTTAAATAGGATTAATTTAGTTAATAATAGAAATATTATTTAGATTTATTTAATTAATATTTAAGTTAGGGGGGTGTTAGGGTTACGGTTAGACTTAGGTTTAGGGGTTAATAATTTTATTACAGTGGCGGCGGTGTAGGGGGGGCAGGATAGGGGTTAATAAATGTATTATAGGTGTAGGGGGGGGGCAGATTAGGGGTCCGGGAGCGGCGGTTTAGGGGTTAAACTATTTATTTAGTTGCGGCGAGGTGCGGGATCAGCAGGATAGGGGTTAATAACTTTATTATAGAGGGCGGCGATATAGGGGGGGCAGGATAGGGGTTACTAGGTATAATGTAGGTGGCGGCGGTGTCCGGGAGCGGCGGTTTAGGGGTTAATACATTTATAAGAGTTGCGGCGGGGTATAGGAGCGGCGGTTTAGGGGTTAATAACTTTATTTAGTTGCGGGGGGCTCCGGGGGCGCCGGTATAGGGGGTAGAACAGTGTAGTTTAGTGTGGGTGCTTAGTGACAGGCTAGCAATAAAGCTGTCAAAAAGCCGAAGAGCAGCGAGATCGGATGAGTGATAACTCTCACAGTCCGCTGCTCATCGCCCCGTACTTGGTGCTTTATTGATAACTTAGGCAAAATTTTTCAGTTCCGAGGCGGCGATGGTAGGCGAGCTTAGGCGGGCGTATTGGGCCGGCGAAGGCAGGTAAGTTGACACGTTGATAACTAGGCCTCTTTGTCTCTCACAGTTAGTAGCATCAGAGCAGTTTTGCTTTGTGCTAATAAACTGACCCTTAGCTATGGCATAGCATACCCTCTTGGGGTGGCAACTCCTGCTGTGTAGTAGAGTGTTGCCTGATATGGGCTTCCTATAAATAGTTGAATCAATCGATTTAGTGATAGTATCTGCAATCAAAGTCATATCTAAATAGTTAATTTTAGTCTCATCATATTGAAAAGTAAATTTTAAACCCCATGGGTTTTTGTTCAAAAATTCAACAAAATACACTGCTCGCTCTCTGCCTCCCGTCCATACAAAGATAAGATCATCTATGAAGCGATGATACATTTTTATATCTTTATAGAAGGGATTACCCTCTCCATAAATGTGGGTGGCCTCCCACCACCAGATTACCAAATTCGCATAAGAAGGGGCAAATTTGGCCCCTATGGCCGTGCCACAAGTCTGTAGGTAACAGGTGCCCTCAAAGGAAAAATAATTGTGCGTCAGGAGAAAACGTGTGACTGAGAGTAAATAATAATAATCTACACACAGCGTAAATAATAATAATCAATGAAAATGTTGAATAATTGGTTTTAGTGGTAAGGAAGAATTTGATCTCCTCTATTCCCATATGGTATGGTATGGACGAATAGAGGGATTCCACGTCTATAGTGAGCCAGCCATACTCCTTTTGCCAATCCACATTTGCCATCTTTTGCAATAAATGCTTGGTGTCCCTTAAACTCCTTAGCTTTGGCTTGGGTTTTGTTCCATCGGCAAGGTTCAACTTGTTTGAAACTCTTGTTGATGTGAACAAACTCATCATACAGTTTACCTTAAGGAAACATTATTCCATTGAATGTGGTCAGGATATCAATCCAGGTTATAGTGGCCATCAGAATTTAGCACTAATGATCCCTTTTTGGAATTTTCATACTGAGAATGTTAATACAGAGACCCCTGATACTGTATTCAGAAGCATAATTTGTACTTGTCAATCAGGCAGACATTTAATTGTTTGCTGCATGAATGTGCTTTATTTAAGGAGCTAGTTTGATGAGTGTCAATGACACTATGAGTTTTGGATGTCTTCAGAGGAACTCAGGAAAATGTGACCAATAAAGAAGCTATGTTTTAACTTGTCCTAGAGGGTGCCGGTTTACCTTTTTTTTTTTTTTACTTATTCGTTTTCTCCACATTACCTGGCACCTCTTATGGACTGTTACTACTGGATCCATAACTTTTTTCCGGATTGGTCTTTTGAGGTCAGGTGTGGGTGATCGACCGTTCACAGCCCATCAACCGCAAATGAGACTAACAGAAGCTAAAGTGATTGAGCAGTCTAGCATTCAAGCTACAAAGAGAGTTATTAGACCCAGGGAGCACGTTTCTAAACGACTGCACGGACCCCAGAGGCATGAGGATAAAGGACCGGAGCTCAGCTTATAGACCCAGAAGATCGGTGAGGAACTGGTTGCCCGGGTGGATGTGTATCCTATGAAGTCTGCAGGTGCTGTGTACTGGGGAGTCTGAGGCAATTGTGCTTTTTGGAACAAACTGTTTCACAAGTCTTGCTTTTGTTTAGCTTATGCTGACATTCAACTCTGCGTGTGTGCTTTGTTTGCTGATCTGGGCTAATCCACACGTGAATTAAGGAGGTATCAGGACCGGGCTGGAGCTGTGTTCACTAGTATTTTGTGTAACTTTTTATTTGAGTGTAACAGTTAACCAAAGCCCCCCGACACACGTTAAATTAAATTGCGCTTAAGCGTATGCGTTTACTTCCAACTTAATACAGCTGTTAAAAACCTAATATTGCATGCAAAAGAGCACCATTCGTAATCTGGGCCTATGTGTGTTAACCCAAAGAACATGATACAGCTGTAAAAACTATGTAAAATTTTTAATTGAGGGGCGGAGTCTAGCCACGCAGGACGATGGCAGCCAAATTCTAGTGCTCCTAGGCCCCATGGCAGGCTAAATATTATAATCAAAGGCTGGAGTGCATCTAACACCTCAAAATCTATCACTATAAGAGGGGTGACCTCACAGAGTACAGACAAGGTGTGTGACTCTGCGAAGAAACAGAAAAATCAATAGCAAAGAAGAAGAGGCCTGCGATAGAGCAACGAGGGGACGACCGGCAACAGCCGAATATATAAACTCAGCGGGACCACGTCTATCACGCCGCCAGACAGAACAAGTAGAGGCAGCGGCTGTTAGAAATTATAACAGCGGAGGCGGCTGAACTTTCAAACAGCGGACAGAGTGATAGTGCCGATACCCCCCAGCACAGAGGAACAGCTCACCGCAACACCGGCCAAAAGCAAGGAAACCGGGTAAGACAGCACGCACACCCGTCCTAGCAGCTTACCGGTCTAGAGGGCAGTGAGTGGGCTCCGGACCAGGGGAGAAGCAAGGATAGATGGGCAGCGGGGTCCGTGCAGACCACGCGGCTCTTGCGGAGCGCAGCAGCGGCCATCTTGGCACAGGCCCAGACCTGGACACACACCATAGTTATATACTGGGCTATAAAGTCAGGGGATATAAAATCCTTTACTATAACCCTCGAAATACATCTCATAAACCCTATAGGGCTAAATAGGATTACAGCACTATAATGCCAAAATCGCAAACTGGGACATAGAAACAAAAAGACTGGGTGGAATAAACAAGAAGATACAGACCACACACTGGCAAAAATAAATAAAACCATAAATAGGTAACGTAATAGGAAAGGAGACACTGCTCTACACAACAAAGCAATGACAAGTAAAACATCCACTAAAGGGGACAAACATACTAGATCCAGGACACTTGGGCAATACTTAAAGCCCATGGAACAACAGGATTTTATGCCAACTAATTCTCCCTGCCCAGGAGGGGTACAAACTGACAGTGCAGAGACCATACAAAATGATCTCCCTCTCAACTATGTCACAAAAAGTGACCTTGTCTCCCTTACAACTAAGGATGATATGAATATTTTTATGCATGAAGTCAGATCACTATATAAAGACCTTCATAAGGACATATCAGCGGTCTCTGACAGGGTGACTATAATAGAGGAGGAAAGGGTCACCATTAACACTGATGTCAACCACCTTAAAAATAAAATAAAAGTCCAAGAAGACATAATACAATCCTTAAGTGATAAAATTGAGGATTTGGACAATCGCGGCCGCCGCAATAATTTGCGTGTCAGGGGAGTACCAGAGACCGTATCACCATCCGCCCTGAACGGCTACATACAAGACCTATTTCACACAATTAAAGGTAAACCTAATGCACCTGAGATTCTAATTGAAAGAGCCCACAGGGCCCTAAGGGCCAAGCCACCACCAAAAGCCCCGCCACGTGACATTATAATCAAACTACTGAATTTCCAGGACAAGGAAGAAATCATAAATTGTGCAAGAGCCAAACAACCTCTTCAACACGCAGGAATATCACTACAGATCTTCAGCGACATAAGCCCCACCACGCTACAAAAGAGAAGATCTCAGTCACATATCACGTCTTCATTACAACGCAATAAAATACCATACAGATGGGGCTTCCCTGTGGCCATAATAGCTACCAAAGACAATAAAACAGCAGTATACCGCAATGAAAATGACATGGATCAGTTTTGTCAGATATTATCCATAGACATTCCAAACAACCCAGCACCCCTGGAGAACGTAACATCTGTAGACCATCGCAACAGCAGCTCTGAAGAAAGCAGGCCAAAATAGAATCTAACATCGGGCCTGTGGGTCCAATTCGTTTAAACAGACACTAAGGCCAAGCAAGAAAGAAAATAGATCACTCAAATGGGATTGGGTAAGATGCCTTTGGGCCCAAGTCATTGTCACTACAGGTTTAGAACACTGAATAATTGACACTTTTGGTCTGAGATACGACCTAGACTACCATACGCTTCCATAAGGGAGCTATGAACTTGTAATGCAACTAATAGACACTCTACCCCAAGTTAAGACTATGTTATGATTCATGTTAGCTCTTAGTTGAATAATGCATCGTTAACAATTCTGAGCTGTTATCTTAGGTTTTGTGTTAGCACTGTTCTGTTGGCATAAGTTATCCTGAAACTCTTGTAGATAGGGAGAATGTCTAACAATAGATAGGTTAAAACAGACCTACATGCTCAGACACACAATGTAATCTGCAGGAATTAAGGAATATGCTATAGTTTACCAGAAATTGCCAAATTGCATATTGTTTTGAGTTAAGTTTGTAATAATATGTTGCAATATTATATTCATGCTGCCAATGTTATAAAAACATGTTTGACTTTCTGGATGTCACACACCCATTTGTTCACATTTCAGATACTCTTCACCCTTCCATCACAGAGGGTAAAGTGCCCTCTTTTACAGCCACGATACACACTAAGGACTACAACTAGCCTAAGCCATGGGGACACATCCCCTGACCTTTACTCCCACTTTCAGGCACACAATACCTGAACCTCCTCTATTAACTATACTACTTTCCCTTTCTATCCACTTCTTTCACCCTTTTTCTCTCACTACTACCTTCTAGCTATCCTCCCCTCTTGGCTTGACCTAATCCTCCCCCATACCTAGCCCACTAAATATACCTACTGCCTACACCAAAACTCTCGGTATCAAATTTCCACCACTAGATACAATACACAATAGTGGTCCACTCACTGAAAAATGCCTCACCCCACACATAAGGTAAATAAAAAAATGGAACATTCTATTACCTTAATGACACTAAATGTCAAAGGACTGAATAGTCCAGGAAAACGCTCTATTGCTACAAGAGAACTTTCTAGACATAATCACTCTATTATATATGTGCAGGAAACACATTTCCAGAGAGGGAAGGAACCTAAATGGTCAAACCCTAAGTACCCAAACATGTACTTTGCATCCGGGACTAAAAAAAAGAATGGTGTAGGGATTCTACTCCATAGGTCAATACCCTTACAAGTAACATCAATTATAAGAGACCAGGAGGGCAGGTACATCCTGATTGTGGGCCTGCTATACGGAAGGCCCATAACATTTATAAATGCATATTTCCCTAATACGGAACAACACAGTTTCATCAAAAAAATTTCACAACTCATATTGGACAACAGAAAAGGTACACTCATTCTTGGGGGGGATTTTAACCTCCCTCTCGATCCACAATGGGACACATCAAATAACCTCTCCAGTGTCCCTAAATCTACATTAAAATCGATCAAAACAACATTAATTGACCTCAACCTGCATGATATCTGGCGCACTCTAAACGTTACTACTAAAGACTACACTTACTTCTCTTCAGTCTATAAAAAATATTCTCGCATAGACTATCTATTCACAGACTCACTGGGCTTGACTACGATTACCGAATGCGACATAGGCACAATATCCTGGACCAATCATGCTCCAGTTACTTGCACTATAATTTAGCCAGAAACACCCCTTACTGACTTTATTTGGCGGCTAGACGATCACTTATTGACAGACCCACCGACTGTGGAAACAATGGGGAAGATGATATTGGAATATTTCCCACTCAACCCAGACTCAGACACATCAAGCTCTACAACGTGGGAAGCACATAAATGTGATATTAGAGGGGAATTTATTAAGATCAGAGCAAGAAAGCTAATAGAGAGACGCGCTAAACACAACCACATACACTCCTCTATACAGAAACTTGAGCAGGCACACAAAAAAGAACCAAATAATCAAGCGATTTTGACAGAGCTCACACAGAGTAGAAAAGACTTAAAAGAGTTCCTAATACAGGAATCACAGAGACAGGCCTTCTACATCAGGCAACTATATTACGACCAGGGAAGCAAACCGGGAAGACTATTGGCGAGGGCGACTCAACGTAAAAAATACAAATCATATATACACTCTATAAAACGAGAGAACTCCTCATTGGCTAAAGACAGTAAGGGAATAGCAGTTGAGTTTAGACGATTTTATCATGACCTATACAATTTAAAAAACGCATCCTCTACCTCAACACCAACACAGTCAGACGATATACACGCAAAAATAGCACACTACATGGCAAATCTTCCCATAGTAAAATTAGGGGATGAGGAGAGGACAGACTTGGACTCCCCAATATCAGAACAAGAAATTGGAAAGGCAATAAAAGAACTCCACTCCGGAAAAAGCCCTGGCCCTGACGGGTTCTCCATTAAATACTACAAATTATATAAAACTATCTTTATGCCGCATCTCGCTTCCCTATTTAATAATCTAGTACATACTAAATCCCTATCTCCTAGAATGTTGGAGGCCCATATTACAGTCCTACCTAAGCAAAGAAGATCACATGACAGACCCAGTAACTACAGAACAATCTCATTACTGAATGTAGATGTAAAGATATTAGCCAAAGTCCTGGCCAACAGGCTTAATAAATACCTACCCAAACTTATATCTACAGACCAAGTTGGCTTCGTCCCAGGCAGGGAAGCCAAAGATAATACCATCAGAGCTCATAGATTATGTAATTCACCATGGTTGCCCATTGACCCTATTCGCATCAGACGCTGAAAAAGCTTTCGATAGGGTGGATTGGACATTCCTGAAATTGGCCATGTCTAATATGAACTTTGGAGATAATTTTCTCCATATGGTCTTCTCCCTTTACTCAGATCCCAACGCAAAAGTGAAAGTAAATGGGGTGCTATCAGACTCATTTCCCATATCTAACGGAACCCATCAGGGCTGCCCTCTCTCCCCTTTGCTATTCCTATTATCATTTGAAAATTAGATATAACACAAGTATTAAAGGTATCCAGATAGGAGAAAGAGAACACAAATTAATGATGTATGCAGACGACATCCTCTTCTCCCTGACCAATATTGAACATTCTATACCAGCCCTCATTTCAGAATTACGAGACTATGGCCAAGTTTCCAATTTTCACCTGAATGTGTCCAAGTCTGAACTCCTTAACGTCACATCTCCCCCACACCTGGTTCACCAACTAGCCTCGGAGTTAGGTTTAACTATAGCTTCAGAGAAGATAAAATACTTAGGGGTATTCTTGACGGCCAACCCAAACTCTTTTTTTAAACATAATTATTTGCAACTTAAAAAAGAAATATCTGACGATCTATATTCATGGAACTGCAAACCTTTGTCCTTGCTAGGCAGAATAGGTATCATTAAAATGAACATACTGCCTAGGCTACTGTACTTATTTCAGACACTCCCGATTGCTGTACCTAGGGGGTTCGTACGACAAGTACAAAACATTATAGACAACTTTGTTTGGGCTGGGAGACGGAGCAGGGTACAGCGACAAATTATGTTCCTACCCAGAGAAAGGGGCGGATTAGGCGCGACAAATTTGGCATTGTATAGGAGAGCCACTCTGTTACAACAGATACTGGAATGGAGCCACAATACTGGCCAAAAAGCATGGGTTCAGATTGACAATCACGTGCTGGGGAGAGGAAACTCAGCATCACTAGCATGGACAGAACCAAGAAAGAGCCCCGACATACTACATCACTATCCTAGCATATCAGAAATCCTTGAGGGATGGGACAAGACCATAGCTACCAACCCCCATATCTCAACTAGAATAGGCCCACTCCTCCCTATTAGAGAAAATGTGGATCTCCCACTGGGAAATACCACTACCACACACAAGTCCTCTTATAGACTCAGAGAAGGAACATTGCATTTTGCCACAGAAAACGGGACCATAGCCCCGTTGGAAAACCTACAGCAATGGGACAAAAAAATATTCCCTACATGGCTGGCCCGTGTACGATTAATACATTACATAAGCACACATAGTCAAAAATCTAGCATGGAGAGAGAGCTCACAACCTTTGAAAAATTGTGTACACAAGATACCCCACCTAGACACACAATCTCTTTAATTTACAAACTCTTGCTCCTGCCAAATGATAAAACAATGCCGACTTATGTAAGATCATGGAACACAGAGATGGGTACAGCAATTGAGCAATTGAGGACACAATGTGGATTAAGTCATTTAGCATAGCTGCAGCTGCATCTGCATCGACAATTCAAGAGATGCACATAAAATGTATCAGCAGGTGGTAGCTAACACCATTTAGACTACATAAGATCAACCCTCAGATTAGTGATCAATGCTGGAGGACATGTGGACAGGTCGGTACGATACAACACATATGGTGGGATTGCCCTTACATAGTGGAGTTCTGGAATTCAATCTTCAGATCTATCTCCTCAGTGCTGGAACTAGATATCACACCTAACTTCCACCATTTAATGTTTCTGCAACTCCCGAAGGTACAAAATAAATTACATAAAACTATTCTCCTCATAATGTTAAACAGTGCCAAGAAACTTATACCAAAAAGATGGAAGTCCAACACACCACCGACAGTTCGGGAATGGCATGCCCAAACCACAGACATTCTACAATTAGAGCGATTACATTACCTAACAACAAATAATATACAATTCCACCAGGGACTTCTAGATCTCTGGAAAGGAGTCCAACTGTCATAAACAGACTGGACCATAAATCTAACTAGGCAATAACACCGAGATGTAAAACACGACTACCCCTATACCTCTCCCCTTCCCCACCTCACACCCTCTTATCTATTTTTCCTCAACGTATTTCTCTTCTTTACCTACTTATTGACTACACTCACTAACGGAAATAGGAGTCAACCTATGCACTAACATTCAGACCATATACCTAATTGCAAAGAATATCAGTAGTTGACAGAGATATTCAATACATGGAAATAGCAAAGATATGACAACTTACTTCATTTAATGTATTGTCTGACAAATTTTGCACTGATATGTAATTTGTGCGGTTGACAATGTTATTTATATTGTAATATACCTATTATCTAATAAAAAATCTTTAAAAAAAATAATAATTTTTTTTTTAATTGAATTATGCACTATTCAAATTTGTATAGAATATTACATTTAAAGAGAGCATTAGAAATACTATTGCATTAAATTAATGTTAGAATGTTGCACAAACATTCGAAAATCGAAACAAACAAGCGAATGTGTCAAAATTTGTTCAATTTTTTAAATGTTGCAAAACATTCTCCCTTCTATAATTTAAACATGTATGCATTTTTGGCTTGAATAAATATAAAGTAAAGGTTCTTTTTACTAATGTTAATAGGTTTCTAGGTTCTGCTCAGTGAGCATCTACCTATCAACCAATGAACATTATTAGGAAGTTCCTTTCAGCCAATCAGCATTAACAGGAAGTATCAGTCAGTGTATGAAAATTAGCAGAAGGTTCACTGATACGACTGTATCACTTTAAATTTACATTTACAACATATTTTTTTTTCATTTTTGAGCATTAGAAATACTATTGCATTAAATTAATGTTAGAATGTTGCACAAACATTCGAAAATCGAAACAAACAAGCGAATGTGTCAAAATTTGTTCAATTTTTTAAATGTTGCAAAACATTCTCCCTTCTATAATTTAAACATGTATGCATTTTTGGCTTGAATAAATATAAAGTAAAGGTTCTTTTTACTAATGTTAATAGGTTTCTAGGTTCTGCTCAGTGAGCATCTACCTATCAACCAATGAACATTATTAGGAAGTTCCTTTCAGCCAATCAGCATTAACAGGAAGTATCAGTCAGTGTATGAAAATTAGCAGAAGGTTCACTGATACGACTGTATCACTTTAAATTTACATTTACAACATATTTTTTTTTCATTAACAAACATCTTTAGATGCTGCTTTTCATATGGCTGAAATACTATATTAATGTAAAGTGTCCCTTTAAGCTCCCAAATCCACAATATTTGTGTTTTAAAGGCATCAAAGTAGAATGAAAATGCAGCAAAAATAAAAATATATAATATGAAAAAATTAGTTCATAACATTTGCTGAGGCAAAATAGTCCTGTTTAAAAAACAAAACATTAGAATGTTATATTCATAGCAAACAGTTTCTAATGAAAAATAGACAAAAACTAAGCCAGGTTCTAACATGTAATTTACCATTTTTTCATATTTTCTTTAGATAGGACACCTTGTGATGAAACTGTCAGGTCTAATAATTATTTTCTTGGTCTCTGCTGATGCCGTTGCACCAAGGACCTTTATATGGCAGGAGATTAGAAATTCACCCTGTGTCCGATGTTGTGACCCCACAGAGAAACCAGTCTCACCAAACAATGGGAAAGAATTTATCTACTATTCAATGCCACGAATCCAACCACGCATAGACCTGACTATTCTTAAAGGTAAGCTAAGCTTTAATCCCCTGATCAAATAAAATTAGCACAATACAACGTATTGAGGAAGGGGATACGGTCCCCGAAACGTCACATTAAAGGCACGTTTGTTTAAAAAAAGACCAGTGAGTGCATTCCATGATTCAGTGTTATTTATTTGCTGTTTGCACCCTGGCATCTGGATTTGAAGTGAAAGTGCTCTTCATTTACTATCATATATATATATATATATATATATATATATACATATATATATATATATATATACATACTGTATATATATATATATATATATATATATATATATATATATATATATATATATAATTGTATTTTCCCCAGCACATCCAATAGAATTATACCATTATTATATGTATACATGAAAAGCAAAGGGACAAAGTTATTGTCTTGTGAAAACTAGAGTATTTACATGTCTATTTCAAATATTACCTGTTATGAGAAGATGAGTGATGGTACTCAGCACCGGTGAGTGCACACTCACTTAAAAGAAATCAATTTGGGGTTGCTTTAGGGAAAACAGTATCTAATAAATCGTACAGGCCCAGCACTTACTCTAAACTCCACTTTATTTGTAGAGTTTTGAATGACTGCTGAGCGTGTTTGAATTATATATATATATATATATATATATATATATATATATATATATATATATATATATATATATATATATATATATATATATATATATACATACAGTATATATATAATGTCTGAACTGTTGGCAGCAAAAGTGAGTACACCCCTAAGTGGAAATGTCCAAATTAGGCCCAATTGGCCATTTTCCCTCCCCGGTATCATGTGACTCTTTAATGTGTCACAAGTGCTCAGGTGTGAATGGGGAGCAGTTGTGTTAAATTTGGTGTTATCGCTCTCACACTCTCTCATACTGGTCACTGGAAGTTCAACATGGCACCTCATGGCAAAGAACTCTCTGAGGATCTGAAAAAAAGAATTGTTGCTCTACATAAAGATAGCCTAGGCTATAAGAAAATTGCCAAGACCCTGAAACTGAGCTGCAGCACGGTGGGCAAGACCATACAGCGGTTTCACAGCACAGGTTCCACTCAGAACAGGCCTCGCCCTGGTCGACCAAAGAAGTTGAGAGCACATGCTCAGCATCATATCCAGAGGTTGTCTTTGGAAAATATACGTATGAGTGCTGCCAGCATTGCTGCAGAGGTTGAAGGGGTGGGGGGTCAGCCTTTTAGTGCTCAGACCATACGCTGCACACTGCATAAAATTGGTCTGCATGGCTGTCGTCTAAGAAGGAAGCCTCTTCTATAGATGATGCACAAGAAAGCCAGCAAACAGTTTGCTGAAGACAAGCAGACTAAAGACATGGATTACTGGAACCATGTACTGTGGTCCGATGAGACCAAGATAAACTTATTTGGTTCAGACAAGTGTGTCTTTGCCTACAGTCAAGCATGGTGGTGGGAGTATCATGGTCTAGGCCTGCATGACAGCTACAGTTCAGTGAGGGAACCATGACTGCCAACATGTACTGTGACATAATGAAGCAGAGCATGATCCCCTCCCTTCAGAGACTGGGCCACAGGGCAGTATTCTAACATGATAACGACTTCAAACACACCTCCAAGACGACTGCTGCCTTGCTACCTGTGAAGCTCTGGTGAAATCCATGCCCAAGAGGGTTAAGGCAGTGCTGGAAAATAATGGTGGTCACACAAAATATTGACACTTTGGGCCCAATTTGGCCTTTCCCACTTAGGGATGTACTCACTTTTGTTGCCAAAGGTTTAGACATTAATGGCTGTGTGTTGAGTTATTTTGCGGGGACAGCAAATTTACACTGTTATACAGGCTGAAAACTCACTACTTTATATTATAGCAAAGTGTCATTTCTTCAGTGTTGTCACATGAAAAGATATTATAAAATATTTACAAAAATGTGAGGGGTGTACTCACTTTTGTGAGATACTGTATATATATATATATATATATATATATATATATATATATGGTAAAGCAAGATAGCGTCAGCACTTCTTCATACAAAATTCCACTTTATTGAGGTTTCAGACAAAGATAAAAACAGCTGTTTTTATCTTTGTCTGAAACCTCAATAAAGTGGAATTTTGTATGAAGAAGTGCTGACGCTATCTTGCTTTACCATATCCATAAATGTGGGCTGGCAGATCCCACTCAGTGGTCGTGCACTGCTATAATCTGAAAAAAGGTTGCTGAAAAAATGCTGAAAAAATAGCATTAAGAAAGGTGCTGGACTTACCTATTAAAGTTATATATATATATATATATATATATATATATATATATATATATATATATATATATATATATATATATATATATATATATATATAAATATAAATATATATACGACTCCGAGTATATATATATATATATACTGTATATATATATATATATATACATTTATATATATATATATACAAGTGAATGTATATATATATATATATATATATATATATATATATATATAAAAATGTATATACACGAAGGTCAACTGGATATATGCAGTCTTTTTGTAAAATCCATTTGATTAAGGTACCAGTTAGGTACCTTAATATTATGGGTACATGTTTTATGAAGATTAATAAATGTTAATTCGTTTTTTGCATCTTTCTTTTGTGTTTCTGTAATTATGGGATCAATTCCAATCTTATCAAACATGTTTATCGGCTGTTTTACGGCACCTGCTACACATTTTTAACATTGTAGCAGGTGCCGTAAAATGCAAATATTATTCACCCGATCACAGGTTATCAATTAAATATTGGGAACAAAACAGTTACACTGGATTCAACATCCAAAGGCATTTTATGGTTATTCAACACCCACAGATTGAACGATAAAAGATAACAATATTGGCTGCTGTTTTGTGAATGTTCAGACCTGAAAAACAAGATGGTGCCACTTATGCCAACAACAGTCACAGCCTGTTTTTTAATTGACACATGTATACAACAAATGTGCAAACAGCACTAGCCAAACCACACTTCACCTGTAGCAAAACTGTATCCCAGAAGTGTATTAAAAGTCAGTTCAGACCAAATGGAGCCACACGCTATATATAAAAGTGTTTAAGGAAATGACCCAGTTTATAGGTGCAGAAGAAAGCAATAGCGCAATGCAAACATCACTCACATGTCTTCTATGAGCGGTACCTTCATACTTCTTTGGCCACAGAAACCTGTATAAGGATAACACATCACCTGTGTTTTACTCGTTCTGCCGAATGTCTCTTCCAAAGCTCCTCTGCTCACAAAAGGTCCGACTCACCCAACCAGATCTTCTGCTTCCGGCTTCTGGCGCTGGATAAAGTTGTAGGTCCGAATGATGTCAGAGAGCCCTATAGCTGTTCAGAGTAACAATATCCACAAAAAGGCAAATTGCTAGAATGGCTCAACATATTTCATACTTTATTGAAGCGATTAAAAAGTTACCAACGTGGGCAAGTACAACATACTGGTGATTAAAAAAATAAAAAGAGTAACACACATCCCCAGACTAAGGATGCGTTTCGGGTTTCCCTGTACTCACAGATAGTGGGGGAGGGTACTCTATGTCAATATATACCATTCTAAAACATAAGACACCTGATGGGAAGTTTAATCTAGAATACAAGTTAACAATGTGGTTAAAGGTATATACACTTTATGATACATAATTGTCTAAAATCTCTACCTAAGTTCATTACAAGTGAAACGTTAATTATATAAACATACGATGATAGTCACAAAAATACATGATCACAATATGCTGATCATTTTACAAACAAGGAAATAATCCAAATATAAGTCAAATATAACATAAAGAGAAAAGGAAAATGTGTCTCATCACGCTAGTCAATTTTAAAGAAAAACATAATACATAAAGGATAGAGATATGAAACTAATACAAAAAGGATTATATTAATGTCTATGTAACAAGTCAGAAACAAGGGAAAGCATGATTATGTCCAATAGTATATTATATTAAACACAATATTACCACGCAATGTAAATGCATGGTAATTTTTTTTAATAAAAATATTATTTTATTTTATTTAATCTGCTATCCGGACGCTAATAGACCTTCTATTTTAATAAGTAATAAACAGGGAAATGTTACTAATGATTCTAATAATGGGGCTAGACAGTACTCCCATACAGATAGTAAGAACACAGGACCTCCCAATAGACTGCCAGCATGAGATAGAGGTAGAGGGAGTTATAACAAAAGAGTAGTGACAGACCCTGCTAAAAAATATTCTAACATAAGCAATAGATCAGAGAGTCAGAAACAATCATTAGCAACAGGCGGGGGACCTAAAGACCGATAAAGTATTTCAAGTATGGAACAGGTTTTTTACCTTCCCCAAACAAGACCTGAAGGGGGGGGGGGTTCAGGAAGAGGCTTAGTAGGCAAAAATCGCTATCAATTAAGAGCCAACTAGAGCTAACTAAAGAGAAGTTCTTATATCAACAAGGTAGACCAATAGACATAGTAGGGAATGTTATCAACGTATCTGGTAATGAACTTACTGCTACACAGTATACAGTATTAAATTTAGGTCTGGGTTTTGCCCCTTCTTGTAAATTGAACCTTTTTAACACCTTAATTGATTTGAATGGTTTCCTCAGAAATCTAACTCTTAAGAGGCACTTTTCTATGGCTCCTGAAAGTATAAAACCTACTGATGTAAATAGCAGTACTCAAGACTCTTCTATACTTAACTTTGAAGGGATATGCAGTGTTAGGGACCTAGAAGATCTGTGTATCCCTACAAGTACCATTCCCTCTGTGGAACACGATCCAGTTACTCAACCCCTAACACAAATAATGGCTGTTAATTCTCGCTTTTACCCGATACAAAGTAGGATGTACTGGAGATGTTCCACAAGAGTGTGGAAAAAGAGCTTACATTATTACACTCACAACAGGGAGTACACAAACAAAATATCACCAAACCCCAAAGGGAAGTGATAGATGAGCTTAAGAATAACAAACAGATTGTCATCAGAAAATCAGATAAGGGGGGCACTACAGTAATCCTAAAGAAAGAAGATTACATCTCTGAAGCATTACGTTGGCTCAATGATGTCCAAACCTACAGTAAATTCTCAGGTAACCCCACACATAACATTCAATGTCAGATTAGGTCTTTAGTAGATGATGGTATAGAAAGAGGCTATATTGATAGAAAAACTGCAGATTTCTTAGGTGTATCATATCCAAAACAGCGTTTTTTCATTTGTTTCCTAAGGTCCATAAATCGCTGGAAGACATCAAAGGTAGACCAATTGTCTCTGGATTGAGTCAGTACTGGAACCCCTCTCTGAGTGGGTAGACAGTGTACTTCAACCAATGGCTGTCCAGCTTTGGAGTTACCTTACAGACACCAAGCATCTTTTGAACCTTCTCTCTGATTTTAAATGGGAAGGTACCCATAGTTGGATAACCATTGACGTGGTCTCACTCTACTCCTCCATTCCCCATGTCTGGGGCCTAAAGACCATTGAATATTTTCTTATTACAGCCACTAATTTTGATCATAACCAAATTGATTTTTTTGTTAAGATTGTATGCTATCTGTTGGAACATAATTATTTTGAATTTGAAAATTCTTTCTATCTCCAGAGATATGGGACAGCCATGGGCGCAAAATTTGCGCCCTCCTATGCTAACCTTTTCTTAGGTTGGTGGGAGGTATCCCACATCTTTGGAGATAGAAATAAGTATCAGTCATTAATATCTTTTTATAAAAGATTTATCGATGACTTGATTATGGTTTGGAATGGGACTCAGGATGAAGCGATATTCTTTCTGGATTATCTGAATTCTAATCAAGTGGGCATACAGTTCACTATGGAGTGCCATCAGACTACTATCAACTATCTTGACATTACCTTACTTGCTGATCCTTGCAGTAATAAAATTGAAACCCGCACATATCGTAAACCAATAGCTAAAAACAATCTCCTACACTCCTCAAGTAGCCATCCCATAAATATGACCAATTTATTCGTATGAAACGAAATTGCTCTAGAGAGGATGACTACATGGAGGAATGTGAGAGATTAAGTGGAGATTTGTTACAGAGGGGCTATAAGACAAGGACGATTGTTAAAGCTTGCAAAGAAGTGGATGACATTTTCGAGACATGATCTCCTGAAAGACAAATCACTTGTATCTGAATCACATATGGATAAGAACAAATATAGAAATACATATATTCACAAAAACAAAAATAAGACAAAATCACAAGTCACTTTTGTCACAAGTTATAGTGACCAATACCCCCAAATCTGTAACATTGTGAGGAAACATATGTCTATTCTCCTGGCTGATACTAAATTAAAAGATGTTGTAGATCAAGGATATAGGTTTTCCTATAGAAGGAGTGTTACACTGGGTAATATTTTATCCCCCACTGTCCTCCCCAAATCTGAAAGTGGTAGTAGTTGGTTAACACATATGGGAAACTTTAAATGTGGCAACTTAAGGTGCAAAGCATGTGATTACGTTCTAGTAAGTACACACTTTGAGCGATTATCAATTGCAGTATGTGCTATATTGTCTATATTATTTCCTGTGTGGAATGTCAATTACAATACGTAGGCCTCACCACACGGGAGGTGAGGTCCAGAATTTGCGAACACGTAAGTAATATCAACTGCAAAAAAGAATGTTCAGCTTTAGCAACACGTTTCATACACAGACACAGACAATCTGTTGATACATAAATATGGCAAGCAATAGAACTAGTTAAAAGTCCTAAGAGAGGAGGAGATAGAGAAAAGGAGCTATATCGTAGAGAAGCGTTTTGGATATTTAAGCTAGAAACTAGGTACCCCAGAGGGTTCAATTCAACTTATGATATTATGAACCATTGGGAACGCTAGGTGGTGTGTTTGGGGCCATCTTTACTGTGCACCATCTTGACTATCTTTACCTAGAGAAATAGGTGATATTTATACTTATATTTCTAATTTATATATTTGGAAAATCATAATTCAGGATTTACACTGACTTATTATATTTATATATATATATACTGTTTTATTGCCCATTGAATTTTGGTTGTATCTTTATATCTATCTCCACTCGCAGCTGTGAATCGTGGAGGATAACAACACACTTTTTTTAATAGTCAAGATATTGAGACATTAAATTTGAGAGATACTAATATGTATTAACATCTCCTTGCCCCCATACATATATTTACATTGCATTATTTTGGGTGCTATCTATCATCTCATTGTTTTTATATGGATGTCCTATAATACCTGAAGTTCCCATAAATATATTAAACACAAATCTCAATAAATAAAATAAAATAAATATAATATTGGTCATGATCATGCTTTCCCTTGTTTATGATTAATTACATAGACATTATTATAATCTTTTTTGTATAAGTTTCACATCTCTATACTTTATATGTATCATGTTTTTCTTTAAAATTGACTAGCGTGATAAGACACCTTTTTCTTTTCTCTTTATATTATATTTGACTTATATTTGGATTATTTCCTTGTTTGTAAAATGATCAGCATATTGCGATCATGTATTTTTGTGACTATCATTGTATGTTTATATAATTAACGTTTCACTTGTAATGAACTTAGGTAGAGATTTTAGACAATTATGTATCATAAAGTGTATAAACCTTTAACCACATTGTTAACTTGTATTCTAGATTAAACTTCCCACCAGGTGTCTTATGTTTTAGAATGGTATATATTGACATAGAGTACCCTCCCCCACCATCTGTGAGTACGGGGAAACCCGAAATGCGTCCTAAGTCTGAGGATGTGTGTTACTCTTTTTATTTTTTAATCACCAGTATGTTGTACTTGCCCACGTTGGTAACTTATTAATCGTTTCAATAACGAGCCGTTCTAGCAATTTGCCTTTTTGTGGATACTTTTTTTAATTGAATCACGCCAAAAAAACAAACAAAAACCCCCCACATTATTGAGCACGTCATCATCAATTACATAAAATGTAAAAACACAAATAAAATATTTCTTCAAGATACCGACAATTGTGAGATTGATACCTATATCAATCTCTATGTATACCTATAAGTAACTTTCATTAAGAAACTTATTTTAGTAAAAATTAAAAACACCACTATGTCCAATTGCAAAACGCAATTAAATTGATGGTAAATCCAAGCGTATAACAAACGCTAGGATTTACCATCACTAAAAATAAACATTAGTTTCTCTCATCGTTTTGTAAAAATCTATGTTAAACTCATCCTATCTGTAAGGAAAGCATATTGCTAACACAGAGGCACATCGTTTTCTCCAATGAGGGGATGTTTTCACCTGTAGACCAATAGCTGAGGTAGGATGTCATTTGACACGCATGGCTATTGGTCTAGAGTTAGAAACGTCACCTCGTTGAAGAAAGTGCTGTGCCATGTGCAGAAATATAGTATATTACATAAGGATAGCCTATTAAAAATATATTTAAAAATAAAAAAAAATCTATTTTTTTTATTTAAAAATAAAAAAATATTTTTAAAAATTAAGAATTAGGCAGCTGAATGTTTTCGTATCTTGAAAGTGCAGAATTATGCTTTGGAGCAGCAGTTAACAAACGCGTCACGGGATCGCTGTCTAATCACAGTCCCTTTAACATTGCTGTTGTAGGGAAATGGAAATTAATTTCATGGGATGAGAGTGACTCGATTGTTATCTTTTTTATAATAAAAAAGGCCAATCCAAGCCAAAATTCAGCAATAATTTTGGAAAAATTTGGATCTAACCCTAGATTATTTAGCTTTTTTAATATATAAAGGGAATAATTCCATGTGTTTTTCTAGTTATTTTTTCAAAAGCCCATAGATTAAAAATACCATTATTGTAGGAATATATCACAACATTTCAAAGGTTATAAAAAAATCAAAAGGAAACATTTTTTTTTGTTAATCTTCAGTACAGAGCATTTCATGCATTAAATGAATACTGTAGATATAAAAAAAACTAACCTTGAATTGCTATTTACTTTTAAAAAAGTACAAAATATCCAAAAACAAAGAAAGGCTTTTAAATGATTTGTGGTGTTATTTTCCTATTTGTCATCAAACATGAGTATTATATTAAAAAAAAAGTCTATTTGCCACACTGTGCTATACATCACATCTTTTGATATTATCCTTCGAAAAAATACAAAATACCTACAATACATAGCCTTGGCCTTAAGTAACTATAAATAGTAGTCGTGCTAAACTGCAACTTGCACAATTTAAAGGGACATTAAACCCACATTTTTTCTTTCATGATTCAGATAGAGAATACCATTTTAAACATCTTTCTAATTTACTTCTATTGTCTAATTTGCTTAAATCTCTTTCACCTAGATTTAGAGTTCTGCGTTAGCCGTCAAAACCAGCGTTAGGGGCTCCTAACGCTGGTTTTGGCCGCCCGCTGGTATTTAGAGTCAGGAAAGGGTCTAACGCTCACTTTGCAGCCGCGACTTTTCCATACCGCAGATCCCCTTACGTCAATTGCGTATCCTATCTTTTCAATGGGATCTTTCTAACGCCGGTATTTAGAGTCTTGGCTGAAGTGAGCGTTAGAAATCTAACGACAAGACTCCAGCCGCAGCAAAAAGCCAGGAGTTAAGAGCTTTCTGGGCTAACGCCGGTTCATAAAGCTCTTAACTACTGTGCTCTAAAGTACACTAACACCCATAAACTACCTATGTACCCCTAAACCGAGGCCCCCCCACATCGCCGCCACTCTATATTACATTTTTTTAACCCCTAATCTGCCGACCGCACACCGCCGCAACCTACGTTATCCCTATGTATTCCTAATCTGCTGCCCCTAACACCGCCGACCCCTATATTATATTTATTAACCCCAATCTGCCGCCCCCAACGTCGCCGCCACCTACCTACAATTATTAACCCCTAATCTGCCGACCGGACCTCACCGCTACTATAATAAAGTTATTAACCCCTAATCCGCCTCACTCCCGCCTCAAAAACCCTATAATAAATAGTATTAATCCCTAATCTGCCCTCCCTAACATCACCAACACCTAACTTCAAGTATTAACCCCTAATCTGCCGACCGGACCTCACCGCTACTCTATTAAATTTATTAACCCCTAAAGCTAAGTCTAAACCTAACACCCCCCTAAATTAAATATAATTTTTATCTAACGAAATAAATTAACTCTTATTAAATAAATTATTCCTATTTAAAGCTAAATACTTACCTGTAAAATAAACCCTAATATAGCTACAATATAAATTATAATTATATTGTAGCTATTTAAGGATTAATATTTATTTTACAGGCAACTTTGTATTTATTTTAACCAGGTACAATAACTATTAAATAGTTAATAACTATTTAATAGCTACCTAGTTCAAATAATTACAAAATTACCTGTAAAATAAATCCTAACCTAAGTTACAATTAAACCTAACACTACACTATCAATAAATTAATTAAATAAAATACCTACAATTATCTACAATTAAACCTAACACTACACTATCAATAAATTAATTACATACAAATACCTACAATTAAATACAATTAAATAAACTAACTAAAGTACAAAAAATAAAAAAAGAACTAAGTTACAAAAAAATAAAAAAATAATTTACAAACATTAGAAAAATATTACAACAATTTTAAGCTAATTAAACCTACTCTAAGCCCCCTAATAAAATAACAAAGCCCCCCAAAATAAAAAAATGCCCTACCCTATTCTAAAATACAAATAGAAAAGCTCTTTTACCTTACCAGCCCTTAAAAGGGCCTTTAGCGGGGCATGCCCCAAAGAATTCTGCTCTTTTGCCTGTAAAAAAAAATACAATACCCCCCCCCAACATTACAACCCACCACCCACATACCCCTAATCTAACCCAAACCACCCTTAAATAAACCTAACACTAAGCCCCTGAAGATCTTCCTACCTTGTCTTCACCACGCCGGGTATCACCGATCCGTCCAGAGGAGGCTCCGAAGTCTTCATCCAAGCCCAAGCAGGGGCTGAAGAGGTCCATCATCCGGCTGAAGAGATCCATCATCAGGCTGAAGAGGTCCATCATCCGGCTGAAGAGGTCCATCATCGGGCTGAAGAGATCCATCATCCGGCTGAAGAGGTCCATCATCCGGCTGAAGAGGTCCATCATCGGGCTGAAGAGATCCATCATCCGGCTGAAGAGGTCCATCATCGGGCTGAAGTCTTCTATCAAGCGGCATCTTCAATCTTCTTTCTTCCGGATCCATATTCATCCCGCCAACGCGGAACATCCATCCTGGCCGACGACTTCCCGACGAATGACGGTTCCTTTAAACGACGTCATCCAAGATGGCGTCCTTCGAATTCTGATTGGCTGATAGGATTCTATTAGCCAATCGGAATTAAGATAGGAAAATTCTGATTGGCTAATGGAATCAGCCAATCAGATTCAAGTTCAATCCAATTGGCTGATCCAATCAGCCAATCAGATTGAGCTTGCATTCTATTGGCTGATCGGAACAGCCAATAGAATGCGAGCTCAATCTGATTGGCTGATTCCTACCTTAATTCCAAAGATTGAAGATACCACTTGATAGAAGACTTCAGCCGGATGATGGATCTCTTCAGCCGGATGATGGACCTCTTCAGCCGGATGATGGATCTCTTCAGCACGATGATGGACCTCTTCAGCCCGATGATGGACCTCTTCAGCCCGATGATGGACCTCTTCAGCCCGATGATGGATCTCTTCAGCCCCCGCTTGGGCTTGGATGAAGACTTCGGAGCCTCCTCTGGACGGATCAGTGATACCTGGCGTGCTGAAGACAAGGTAGGGAGATCTTCAGGGGCTTAGTGTTAGGTTTTTTTAAGGGGGGTTTGGGTTAGATTAGGGGTATGTGGGTGGTGGGTTGTAATGTTGGGGGGGGTATTGTATGTTTTTTTTTACAGACAAAAGAGCAGAATTCTTTGGGGCATGCCCCGCAAAAGGCCCTTTTAATGGCTGGTAAGGTAAAAGAGCTTTTCTATTTGTATTTTATTAGGGGGCTTAGAGTAGGTGTAATTAGCTTAAAATTGTTGCAATATTTTTATAATGTTTGTAAATTATTTTTTTATTTTTCGTAACTTAGTTCTTTTTTTTATTTTTTGTACTTTACTTAGTTTATTTAATTGTATTTAATTGTATGTAATTAATTTATTGATAGTGTAGTGTTAGGTTTAATTGTAGATAATTGTAGGTATTTTATTTAATTAATTTATTGATAGTGTAGTGTTAGGTTTAATTGTAACTTAGGTTAGGATTTATTTTACAGGTAATTTTGTAATTATTTGAACTAGGTAGCTATTAAATAGTTATTAACTATTTAATAGCTATTGTACCTGGTTAAAATAAATACAAAGTTGCCTGTAAAATAAATATTAATCCTAAAATAGCTACAATATAATTATAATTTATATTGTAGCTATATTAGGGTTTATTTTACAGGTAAGTATTTAGCTTTAAATAGGAATAATTTATTTAATAAGATTTAATTTATTTCGTTAGATAAAAATTATATTTAATTTAGGGGGGTGTTAGGGTTAGAGTTAGACTTAGCTTTAGGGGTTAATAAATTTAATAGAGTAGCGGTGAGGTCCGGTCGGCAGATTAGGTGTTAATACTTGAAGTTAGGTGTCGGTGATGTTAGGGAGGGCAGATTAGGGGTTAATACTATTTATTATAGGGTTATTGAGGCGGGAGTGAGGCGGATTAGGGGTTAATAACTTTATTATAGTAGCGGTGAGGTCCGGTCGGCAGATTAGGGGTTAATAAGTGTAGGTAGGTGGCGGCGACGTTGGGGGCGACAGATTAGGGGTTAATAAATATAATATAGGGGTCGGCGGTGTTAGGGGCAGCAGATTAGGGGTACATAGGGATAACGTAGGTGGCGGCGGTGTACGGAGCGGTAGATAAGGGGTTAAAAAATATGCAGGGGTCTGCGATAGCGGGGGCGGCAGATTAGGGGTTAATAAGTGTAAGGTTAGGGGTGTTTAGACTCGGGGTACATGTTAGGGTGTTAGGTGCAGACTTAGGAAGTGTTTCCCCATAGGAAACAATGGGGCTGCATTAGGAGCTGAACGCTGCTTTTTTCCAGCTCAAACGGCCCCATTGTTTCCTATGGGGAATCGTGCATGAGCACGTTTTTGAAGCTGGCCGCGTCCGTAAGCACCGCTGGTATTTAGAGTTGCAGTGGCGGTAAATATGCTCTACGCTCCCTTTTTGGAGCCTAACGCAGCCCTTCTGTGAACTCTAAATACCAGCGGTATTTAAAAGGTGCGGGGGAAAAAAAGCATGTGTAGCTAACGCACCCCTTTGGCCGCAGAACTCTAAATCTAGCGGTTTATATTCTTTCCTGAAAAGCATATCTAGATGGGCTCAGTAGCTTCTGATTGGTGGTTGCACATAGATGCCTCATGTGATTGGCTCACCAATGTGCATTGCTAATTCTTTAACAAAGGATATCTAAAGATTGCAGCAAATTAGATAATAGAATTAAATTAGAAAGTTGTTTAAAATTGTATTCTCTATCTGAATCATGAAAGAAAAATTTTGGGTTTAATTGCCCTTTAAAGTCACATTTTGTGCATTTTGAAACAAAACATGTTTATCAATAAGCGCTATACAAGCATTAGGAATTAAAGGGACATTAAACCCAAAATATTTATTTCATTATTCAGAAAGAGAAGAACATTTTTAAAAAGTTTCCAATTTACTTCTATTATCAAATATGCTTCCTTCTCATGATATTCTTTGTTGAAGAGATACCTAGGTAGGTAGTGTGCACATGCCTGAAGCACTGCATGACAGGAAATAGTGCTGCCATCTAGTGCTCCTGCTAATTTCTAACATTGTTACAAAACTGCTGCTATATAGTGCTGCAGACATGTGCACACTTCTGATCTTACATCCTTGCTTTTCAACAAAGGATAACAAGAAAACTTGATAACAGAAGGAAATTGGAAAGTTGGTTAAAATAGTGTGCTCTTTCTTAATCATGAAAGACATTTTTTATGTCCCTTTAAGATAACAGAGAATATGTAATATTTAGATAAACTACATTGCTCTGTCTTCTGTCTGCATCAAATGAGGGCTGCATTATTTATGGGGTAGATGCTTTCATATTCAAACTTCTGATCAGGACTATGGGATTGATCTCCATTCCTTAGAAAAACGTATTAAATGAGTTATCTAAAAAAATCCCAATAGACATTATTGGCGATTTTCTGTAGAAGAACAATGGATAAAACTTTTCTAAATGATTCTGATCGAGCGCTATTAGTTTTACTTTTTTCTAAGAGATAAGAGCATTAGTACAAAAATAAGCTAAAGCAATTCATTTTTGCACTAATATGTCAATATAATATAGGAGCTCACTTGTATACCTACTCAGATTAAACCCATATGTATTTGTTAACAAGAGAACCAGTGTTACTACAGTGACTGCCTGACTGTAATGCACTCAAGAGTACCAAGATTAGAAAGAAGGGTTTCTTCTTTTCCACATAAGGTCTTTTGGGATTATTAATATAATTTGGGCCCCCTCTCAAAAATGTATGTTTTTTAGCTGCATAATCAATGTGATAAATGATACCCCAATAACCTGCTATGTATACTGGTACCTTTATTTGAAAGGGGGGCTTGTCAGCTTTCACACATGAGATCTGAGGTTTTATGATGAGCTGTTATAGGCCTCTAGAGACCAACACCAAAGTATAAGCCTACATTTTTAATTGTGTCCTTACTTACAGAAAGAGAAGCACTCAACTAGGAGCAAACAACAGCTCAGTAGATCTATGGGGAGATACCACCTGGAACAGCTTCTTTTAACCCAATTGTGCTTTTCTCAGAGAACTTTCCTGAGGTATAGCAGTCTGATCCCACCTAAATAGGACAATCTAGCCTGAAATAACAGACAATCCTCAACCAGACAATAGTTTCAGCCTTCTGTAAACCTATTCAGTGAGGTACAGTCATAGCCATCTAAGAATCTCTGGTTTCCCCCAACCCTCTTAGGGCATCATAATATACATATTTACAGAAACAGAAGTGCTCAACAAGGAATGAACAACAGTTAGCTTATTGTTTGGCTGGTCACCACCTAAGAGCAGAAGCACCCTTTAGCTCAATTTCACTTTCTTCACTGGGAATTTACTGAAGTATATTAATTTTATCTCTCCTGCAAAGGATGGTCCAGACCCAAATAACCAGGTAATTCTCCTCTGAATGAGGAACATGGCCAAGGCCGGACAGGGAAATCAGACCAGCCCTGGAAATTTCTGAAGACTGGCCCAGTCTCAGCTTTCGCCCCCCTGGCCTAGCCAAAACCTCCCACACACACATTTGGCAGAGAGACTACATCTGGTTTCTCTTAACACATTTAGGGTGACCCTCAGGGTTATAATATACATATTTACAAAATGAGAAGCACTCAACAAGGAACAAACAACAGTTTGCAAGTGGTAACCCATCAAAGAACAAGCCACAAAGCTTGTTCCTGGTTGAGCGTTTCTGTGTATATTTGCATTATGACCCTGGGTAAATCGCTGCATCTTATTGACAAGGTCCACAAATGGTTGAAACAATCATCTGGGTTTGCCTGGCATTTTGTAACTGGACCATTCTTTTAAGGTGGGCTCAGACTGTTATACTGAAGAAAAGTTCTCCTCTGTGAAAGGCAGGATTGGGCTAAAAGAGGATGCTCCCACAAGGCTACCCGCCAAAGAAGAATATGCTAATGAACGATTGTTCATTTATGGTTGAGTGTACCACATGGATGTCCACAATGGGGGGGGGGGGGCAAGGGGGACATTTTCCACCTTGAATTTTCCTCCCCACTTGGAGTACAAACCACAGAAAAAAAGGCAATTAAATGTCCTCCTTTTTCCCTTCTTTTAATCCCCCTTAATGTAGCTCCGTTTTAGAGGAAGAAGTATAGTATTCTGAGAATTATATGGCATTCTGGAATTTATATAGTTTACTATTTCAATCTCAGTTTTATGATTCTGCAGTTCTGGTATCTTATTCCCAGTATGCATTGTACAGTAGTTGGGAATGAGCTTCCTGGAAGGCAGAACATTTTGCATAAGGTCTCGCCCCCAGATTTATATATTTATTTGTATGGTCAGACCCTCTGCACAGGTGGTAGTATGGGAAGGGTTCACTATGCCAGTGATCTTAAACTCTGCACTATGACTTCCATGTTATACATATATACATTATTTCACACCCACAACCTTTATAACAACAACAAAGAATGAGGTATTTCATTGATGGCAATCTGCTTTGAGTTAAAACTTTCTGTACAGAGTCCTCCTACTCACACCCGGGAATACTTTTTTAAAAGTTTTGCCAATAGCACAAAAAGAGAAATGTACATATTACATATCTTAGGTAATGTACTGTTAGCAGTTTTAGGCTTTATATGTTAACTTATGTTGGTTCTTAAGTGTTTAATTTTGATTTTGTATTTATTTTTATAACTGTATAATGCAACATATGAAATAAGCAAAACACTAACGGCTAGATTTAGAGTTTTGTCGGTAACGACCCGCGTAGCTAACGGCGGCTTTTTTCTGATTGGCTGATCGGAACAGCCAATAGAATGCGAGCTCAATCTGATTGGCTGATTGGATCAGCCAATCGGATTGAACTTGATTCTGATTGGCTGATTCCATCAGCCAATCAGAATATTCCTACCTTAATTCCGATTGGCTGATAGAATCCTATCAGCCAATCGGAATTCGAGGGACGCCATCTTGGATGACGTCCCTTAAAGGAACCGTCATTCTTCAGTTGGACGTCGCCGGAAGAAGATGGGTCCGCGGTGGAGGTCTTCAGGATGGAGCCGGTCGTCATCGGATGAAGATAGAAGATGCCGCTTGGATCAAGATGGTTGCCGGTCTGGATCGCCTCTTCTTCCCGGATAGGATGAAGACTTTGGAGCCTCTTCTGGACCTCTTCAGCCACCGGATGATGGATCGCCAGCCCCCGCTTGGGTTGGATGAAGATTTTGGAGCCAGGACGGATCGGTGATACCTGGTGAGGTGAAGACAAGGTAGGGAGATCTTCAGGGGCTTAGTGTTAGGTTTATTTAAGGGGGGTTTGGGTTAGATTAGGGGTATGTGGGTGGTGGGTTGTAATGTTGGGGGGGGTATTGTATGTTTTTTTTTACAGGCAAAAGAGCTGAACTTCTTGGGGCATGCTCCGCAAAGGGCCCTGTTCAGGGCTGGTAAGGTAAAAGAGCTTCGACCTTTAGTAATTTAGAATAGGGTAGGGCATTTTTTATTTTGGGGGTCTTTGTTATTTTATTAGGGGGCTTAGAGTAGGTGTAATTAGTTTAAAATTGTTGTAATATTTTTCTTATGTTTATAAATATTTTTTTATTTTTTGTAACTTAGTTCTTTTTTATTTTTTGTACTTTAGTTAGTTTATTTCATTGTAGTTATTTGTAGATATTGTATTTAATTAATGTATTGATAGTGTAGTGTTAGGTTTAATTGTAGGTAATTATAGGTATTTTATTTAATTAATTTAATGATAGTATAGTGTTAGGTTTAATTGTAACTTAGGTTAGGATTTATTTTACAGGTAATTTTGTAATTATTTTAACTAGGTAGCTATTAAATAGTTATTAACTATTTAATAGCTATTGTACCTGGTTAAAATAATTACAAAGTTGCCTGTAAAATAAATATTAATCCTAAAATAGCTACAATGTAATTATAATTTATATTGTAGCTATATTAGTATTTATTTTACAGGTAAGTATTTAGCTTTAAATAGGAATAATTTATTTAATAAGAGTTAATTAATTTCGTTAGATTAAAATTATATTTAATTTAGGGGGGTGTTAGTGTTAGGGTTAGACTTAGCTTTAGGGGTTAATACATTTATTAGAATAGCGGTGAGCTCCGGTCGGCAGATTAGGGGTTAATAATTGAAGTTAGGTGTCGGCGATGTTAGGGAGGGCAGATTAGGGGTTAATACTATTTATTATAGGGTTAGTGAGGCGGATTAGGGGTTAATAACTTTATTATAGTAGCGGTGTGGTCCGCTCGGCAGATTAGGGGCTAATAAGTGTAGGCAGGTGGAGGCGACGTTGAGGGGGGCAGATTAGGGGTTAATAAATATAATATAGGGGTCGGCGGTGTTAGGGGCAGCAGATTAGGGGTACATAGCTATAATGTAGGTGGCGGCGCTTTGCGGTCGGCAGATTAGGGGTTAATTATTGTAGGTAGCTGGCGGCGACGTTGTGGGGGGCAGATTAGGGGTTAATAAATATAATACAGGGGTCGGCGGTGTTAGGGGCAGCAGATTAGGGGTACATAAGTATAACGTAGGTGGCGGTCGGCAGATTAGGGGTTAAAAAAATTTAATCGAGTGGCGGCGATGTGGGGGGACCTCGGTTTAGGGGTGCATAGGTAGTTTATGGGTGTTAGTGTACTTTAGAGTACAGTAGTTAAGAGCTTTATGAACCGGCGTTAGCCCAAAAAGCTCTTAACTACTGACTTTTTTCTGCGGCTGGAGTTTTGTCGTTAGAATTCTAACGCTCACTTCAGACACGACTCTAAATACCGGAGTTAGAAAGATCCCATTGAAAAGATAGGATACACAATTGACGTAAGGGGATCTGCGGTATGGAAAAGTCGCGGCTGAAAAGTGAGCGTTAGACCCTTTTTTGAGTGACTCCAAATACCGGAGTTAGGCTAAAACCAGCGTTAGGAGCCTCTAACGCTGGTTTTCACGGCTACCGCCAAACTCCAAATCTAGCCGTAAATAAATTAATAAATACAATTATATGCTCCTTCTATTTTCATTTATAAGGAATCTGGATGAAGACGTTCATTTTATTAAATCCCCAAAAAAGAAAAAAAGAAATGTATAAATGTGTATTAAAGTTTAGCAAATAGTCGGCTAGATTACGAGTTTTGCGTTATGAGTGAAAAAGCATCGTTATGGCTCTTTTTCACTACCGCTGGTATTACGAGTCTTGTAGGTTTAGTTGCACCGCACACTTTTTTGGCCGGAACGCAATGTAACTACCACAGCTTTCCAAAAGTCCTTTATCAATGGGACTTTCTTTGCACTGGTATTACGAGTTTGCCTGGGAGGCCAAAAACTGAGTGGTACAGCCTAAAACTACAAGATCCATAACGTAAACTGAAAGTCAGTAGTTATGGGTTTTACGCTACAACGCCGTAACATAAAACTCATAACTTAGGGTTTGGGCGGAAAAAGAGCTAAATGTCCTTTTAAGGGCAATGTCCATCCAAATGCCCTTTTCAGGGCAATGGGGAGCTTAGTGTTTTTTAAGATAGGTTTTTATTTGGGGGGTTTGGTTGTGTGGGTGGTGGGTTTTACTGTTGGGGGGTTGTTTGTATTATTTTTTTACAGGTAAAAGAGCTGATTTATTTGGGGCAATGCCCCGCAAAAGGCCCTTTTAAGAGCTATTGGCAGTTTTAGTTTAGGCTAGGGTTTTTTTTTATTTTGGGGGGGCTTTTTTATTTTGATAGGGCTATTAGATTAGGTGTAATTAGTTTAAATATTTGATCATTTCTTTTTTTATTTTGTGTAACTTAGTGTTTTTTTTTTTGTAAATTAGTTAATTGTATTGAATAAGGGGTTAATAAGGGGTTAATAAGTGTAGGTAGGTGGCGGCGATGTTGGGGGCTGCAGATCAGTGGTTAATAAGTGTAATGTAGGTGTCGGAGATGTCGGGGGCGGCGGATTAGGGGTGTTTAGACTCAGGGTTTATGTTAGGGTGTTAGGTGTAAACATAACTTTTTATTTCCCCATAGGAATCAATGGGGCTGTGTTACGGAGCTTAACACTCCTTTATTGCAGGTGTTAGGCTTTTTTTCAGCGGGCTCTCCCCATTAATGTTTATGGGGAAATCGTGCATGAGCAAGTAAAACCAGCTCAAAGCAGCGTTTGTATTGGAGTGCGGTATGGAGCTCAATTTTGCTCTAGGCTCACTTATTGCCTGCTAACGCAATTTTTGTAAACCTGTAATAGCAGCGCTATAGGGAGGTGAGCGGTGACAATAACTTGCAAGTTAGCACCGAGCCGCTCTTACCGCAAAACTCATAATCTAGCCGAGTGACTCCAAAATGTATA
Source organism: Bombina bombina (assembly GCF_027579735.1). NCBI lineage: Eukaryota > Metazoa > Chordata > Amphibia > Anura > Bombinatoridae > Bombina > Bombina bombina. The sequence continues at coordinate 98,699 of NW_026511410.1, read as the reverse complement.
TATTATCTGGGAACATTTCCTTTTTTTTGCTTCCCCTAGAAAAATGTTTGTGGATGCCCATGGCGTCCCATCGCCCAGTTTCCCATTCTTCTGCAATTTTTACTTATTATCTGTAAAGTAAAGTCATGCCACTCCCAATGGCAGCTAGGAAAGCCTATGGTTATTGCAAGCCTCTTCCTTTGTTAAAGTAAAGGTGGTTGTGTTGATTGGATGACATTTACACTATTTTAGAAGTAATTTAGACAATGGCAAATTCTTATCATTCACATTATAGGGGCTAAAATTAAAAGCAGACAATTAAAAGTAATACATATACATTTGCCTTTTTAATAAATGGCCTCAACAAAATGATTTATAGAGATGATAATTTTGTGTATTTACTGTCCTTGTTAATGTTTGTATTTGAGCTAGACATGTGCATGGCGAAAAAAATCGGTTTGGTTCAGTTCGGATCGATTCGGATGTTTTCGAATTTCAGTTCGGATCGATTCGAATTCGGAAAAATTCGAATCAATTCGTTTCAGATTCATTTCAGATTCGTTCGGATTCAAATAAATTCGACTGGATTCGGTTTGGTTCGATTCGGAAATTCGGAATTTCGGTATGTGTTAGGTGGGATATGCTGTGTATTAGACTAGTATTATGTACTGTATATTAGGTGTAACCCATAGCAGAGTGATATACCTAATATAATGTACAATACTAGTGTAATCCATGGCCATCCGAATCTACCAAATAAATCCGAACTAATTTGGATTTATTCGGTAGATTCTGCACTATTTCAATTCAGAAATTCGAATCGATCCAAATCTCTGAATTTAACAAATTCGGCCGAATTTCCGAATCGATCCGAAATGAATCGCACATGTCTAATTTGAGCTCCTATACTCATTTCATTGAATGGAAAAGTGCTTGTGGGTGCTGGTTCTGTTTGATGAATGATTATAATCTATCAGTGTCTATGAAGCAAAAATCGCTTTCTCCTTCCAGTTTTATTGTACTTATTAATTTAAATATACAATATTTTAAAGGTAACAAAGGTGAAATGGGTGAAAACGGACCTCCAGGAATGCCAGGAAGAAATGGGGCAACAGGATTGCAAGGATACCCCGGGATAAAAGGCCAAAAGGGGCAAACAGGTCCACCAGGGAATTCCTACAAGCTTCACTACGCAGCATTTTCTGTTGCCCGTCGAAAATCGTTCCACAGCTCTGATTATTTCAATATTGTTATTTTTGACACTGAATTTGTAAACTTATATAAGCACTTTAACATGTTCTCCGGAGCATTTATCTGCTATGTTCCTGGGGTGTATTTCTTCAACCTAAACGTTCACACCTGGAACCTGAAAGAGACCTACCTACATATCATGAAAAATGAACAGGAAATGGCTATCCTGTACGCCCAGCCCAGCGACCGCAGCATAATGCAGAGTCAAAGCCTCATGCTGGAACTAACAGAGAAGGATGAAGTATGGGTTAGAATGTTTAAGCGAGAACGAGAAAATGCTATCTACAATGATGAATCTGATGTATACATCATCTTCAATGGTTACTTGGTGAAGCCAGCCATGGAATAAAAATGTACAATTCTCTCTGCCTAAAAGATACCTGTGACAGTAAAGAAATTCTGCATGTTTACTGCTAAAATGTTGGCATTTAAATCAACAAAACAAAATAATCCAAAAAACATGCATATGTTAAAAGCAATAATACAAGGGATACTGTATTGTAAAATTGTCTCTCCTTTAATGCGTTCCCAATTATCCATTTTACCTGTTGGAGTGTATCAAATTATTTACAAATACATCCTTTACCTTTATTTTGATGTTTGAAATAGCCACTTTTTTCTGTTGAAAACTCCACCTATACTAAAGATTTCAATACTGCAGTGATGGCCACAGGAAAGTTATGTAAACAAAAGGAATCAAAATAAAACAACCCTCAGGTTTGGGATGGGAGAGAGAGAGAACCCATGGAGTTTCTGAATCAGCTTTAAAGGGATATTAAACAGTGGTAAAAATAAAAATGTTAAATCAAAGTGAATACAAAAAGAAACAGACGGCTAGATTACAAGTTGTGCGTTAGGGTTAAAAAGCAGCGTTAAGAGGTTCTAACGCTGCTTTTTAACGCCCGCTGGTATTACGAGTCTTGCAGGTACAGGTGTACCGCTCACTTTTTTGGCCAGACTCGGAAGTACCGCAAATCCACTTAAGTCAATTGCGTATCCTATATTTTCAATGGGACTTGCATAGCGCCGGTATTACGAGTCTGACCAAAAGTGAGCGGTAGACCCTCTCCTGTCAAGACTGGTACCGCATTTTAAAGTCAGTAGTTAAGAGTTTTACACTACAATGCCGTAGCATAAAACTCTTAACTAAAGTGCTTAAAAGTACATTAACACCCATAAACTACCTATTAACCCCTAAACCAAGGCCCCCCACATTGCAAACACTAAAATACATTTTTTAACCCCCACGAATGCTGAACCGCTCGAAGCCCCAAACCAGCTTGTGACTCAGCCGGAAGTGAGTGGGAGGAAAGTAGCAGTGGAGCACTGGGGGTGCACGCCGCTGTTAGAAGCCGGTTCCGCTGCTGTAATACAGCACAAAAACAAGAGGTTGCGGCAGCAACAAGCAGAATAAAAAATGAAACTGAATTAAAAGTAAGATACTTTTATTATTCCATTAAAAAGCCAGTAGGCAAAGATACAAAGGGTAGCAGGGTGAAACCTCCTTACATGTTTCGTGCCTATGCTGGGCACTTAATCATAGGAGTGAGGTTTGTTAGTACAACCCCTACTATTTAAAGGGGAAGTACCCAATGATGGCAAAGCTGTGAAAACACCTGTAAAAGTTGTGTTAAAACTGCTTGCCGTCACTTAGCACTTTCCAAGAACATAGGAAAAAATAGAATGAATGAAAGATGGGTGCTTGTAATATAAAATGAAAAATTGTACAATATATAAACACAAATAAACCCATAATTGCAACATTATAAAGGCATATTCAGATACTACACTTTCAATAATAATATCAATGTTATTATATGATAGATGCAAAAATAAAAAAGATAAGAAAATGTAAATGTACATATGTCTTTGTAGAAAAATCCTGTTATAGGTTAACCTGGAATATAATATATAAAATTTGATACCTAGGTAGAATGTAAATCTTGATATAAAGTTAGATATCTAGATAGAATATAAATCTAAATGTACACTGGGGGTCAGTAACAAATAACATATTTGTAATAATATTCAAGAGCTAACCGTATAAAGGCAAAATAATAGTGTTCCTACATTAGCTATCCTTCAATATAACATATTAATACGGATAAAAATGAGTTAGAGGAAGATGTAGATAATTATTCTACAAAGTAAGACATTTCCCATTCTCTGTTTAAACCTTGGGCTGCTATTGTTTTTAATTTACCCCCTCTGGTTGGAGACTGAATTCTATCAATAACTTTAACTGTGATATGTGCTATATGGGTCATATGTGTTTGGTTGAAATGTACTGCTACTGCCGAATCTTTATTATAGTTTTTGGTATCCCTAATGTGTTCTCTAATGCGCGATCTGAGCTCCCTGGTCGTCTGACCAATATATTGTAGGGAACACTCCAATAGATAAACCACAAATTCAGTCCTACAGTTGGCATAGAACTCCATATTGAATCTCTCATTGGTTACTGAACTTGTAAATGTGTCACTTCTATTGATAACTTCACATGTTATACAAGGTCTGGTACCGCATTTGTACGTGCCCTTTTTCTTTATCCAATCACTCCCTTGTTTTTTGGATGTATTTACCATACTAGGTGCAAATCTGGTACCTAGAGTCGGAGGTTTTTTGGACACAAACTTCATGCTTCCTTCCGCAGACAAGCTCTATGGGGATGCTGACTTAATTTTCCAGCAGGACTTGGCACCTGCCCACACTGCCAAAAGCACCAAAACCTGGTTCAATGACCGTGGGATTACTGTGCTTGATTGACCAGCAAACTCGCCTGACCTGAACCTCATAGAGAATCTATGTGGCATTGCCAAGAGAAAGATGAGAGACATGAGACCGAACAATGCAGAAGAGCTGAAGGCCGCTATTGAAGCATCCTGGTCTTCCATAACACCTCAGCAGTGCCACAGGCTGATAGCTTCCATGCCACACCGCATTGAGGCAGTAATTGCTGCAAAAGGGGCCCAAAACAAGTACTGAGTACATACAGTATGCATGCTTATACTTTTCAGAGGTGCGATATTGTTCTACAGGTATGTACAATCCTTGTTTTATTGATTGCATGTAATATTCTAATTTTCTGAGATTGTGGATTTGGGGTTTTCATGAGCTGAACTATCTAGCTTTGCATGTAATGAGTCTATCTCATATATTAGTTTCACCTTTTAAGTTGCATTAGTGAAATAAATGAACTTTTGCACAATATTCTAATTTTTCGAGTTTCACCTGTAAAATGTCACTTGGGTGGTTTAGCCCTAAAACCAAACACTAGAAACCCCCATGTTATTTAGGGTATTAAATGAAGGACACCTGCAAAAAAGTCTTGTCCCCTCACAGAGTCGCCTTATATTAAAAAAGGGAGAATAAAAATAACCCCTTAACTTCCTTACTCCTCTAGCAGTTTCAGTGCCCTGGTATTTTGCCCTTAACAAAAAATCTCTCATAAAGATACATAAATGTCCCAATATAATATCCACAGAGGAATTAACCTCAAGAGTACTAAGGTCTTTAAACCTAGAAGGAGGGTAGCACTTACCTGTGGATCCGACTGTAGTGCAGGAACAGCTTCTTAGGTGTGACAGATTCACCAACCTCTGATAGGGACCTGTAGAAGAAAGAAAAACAGAGTAGCAAATCCTGTTTTTTTATACAAGGGGTAGCATTGATGTTAGAAATTAAGCAAGGACTGCCTACTAACTGCTAAAAGCCACCATTACTCGTACTAAAGAGAATTACATGGACACAGCATAGCCCCAATCCTTGTTTGCAGGGAAAAGTACCCTTTTAAAGGATTAAATATCTTCAGAAACTATCTTCGCACATCCTCCCGATGTTCAAGGCAAAGAATGACTGGGGATTATGGGAAGTAGGAGTGATACTTAACAGCTCTGCTGGGGTATTCTTTGCCTCCCCTGGTGGCCAGGAGATTTATTCCCACTAGTAATTGGAATGGTTTTGTGGACTCCATGCCATTGGAAAGAAATTAGCTTTTAGAAATTCTTAGTGTAGCCCCTGCCCCCAGTGTTTTAAGAGCAAGTTTTTTCTGTCAGTTCTGGTCATGAGCAAAACTGTCTCCCTATTATCTTGTCTATTAACTAGTCTAGAAGTTTAATGACATCAGGCTAAGATAAACCTTCCTGCAAAGGCTCCTCCTCCTTGCAGGGCGGTGACAGGAAGCACAAATGTAGTGTAAAAAATAAGTAAAAAGGTAAAATCCATTTAAATAGACAAATAATATATATTGAAATGATTTATATTAAGTTTAAGCAACTGCTTAGTGCTTTTTTATTACAACAATGAAACAGACTGTTTAACATCCCTTTAAATACAATGAACTGTTTGCCTGAGTGCACTGCCCCTTTAAACATATTAGAATATGTTTTCATGAATAACGTTAAATCTGTAAAACTGATATTGTGCCAGTATATTTGTGCACAACTGATAGTCAAGGATTAACTTCTCATTGGCTGATTTGTACAACTTCATAGGAAAAATTTATCAAGATTAATGGCGGAAAAGTTCTGAATTAGAAAACCTGTCCGTCTGTAGTTGTGACTTGCAATGCAGCATTGTGTGGCAAAATTTAACATTGCACAAGAGTTCTCTTGTGCAATGGCACCCTCTACTCTAGTGCAACCAATTGCATGAGAGCAGATGATGTCAATTACCCCAAATAAGTGGCTGATTGATTTATTTTGCCACCCCTGAAGTGGATGAGAGGATAAACTTATGGTTGCAAGTTTACTCAATTGAAACCAGGCAATAACATTTTGCGAAAAGTTCTTAAAATTTAAACACTAGGTGGTGGCATCTGAGGTCCTAAATATATAAATAATTATAAATTACAACAAACATTTTAGAGGTCATTGGCCTAAATCGAGTGACTGCAAAGCTCCTGCTGAGCATTGCCTTTCAAGTTGGCTGGCATCATCCACTAGGGTTTATAGGTTAGCAGGCTGCGGGGGGAGAGGCGCTACAAGCTATGACTTGAAACATCTTGCCCCTCCCATTAGCTCGAGCACACCCATGCGGAAGCCACAAACATTATTTGGCTGTGACCACGCAATGTCAGTTGGTAGTTTAACTCCACATCTCCCAGCTTCAAACCTAAGGACCCTATCGGTGTAAGATGCTACAACAAACACCTCCAAGGGGAAGCTGAATTTTTTAACGCTTTGGGCTTACAAAAGCGAGCCTGACTAGACATGTTCCCGCCAAAGCAACTTAAGCCACCCTTATGGTTGCCGCTAACTCTGTGTTGCCCCTACCAACTGTGAAGACAAAATATTAACCAGAAAACAGGGGGCGGGGAGAAATTGGTTGGGGAAACTTCCCATGACCAGACATGAATAAAATAGGAAGTGAGCATATAAACCAGGCTTTTTATAAGGTAAGCAATCTCCACCCCAACTTTCGCAACAGTGTTGCACACTCACTCACACACAAGCTTCACATTTCAATAATGCTTAAGATGTTCCAAGCATAATTATGCTCTACACTAGCAAAAAGTTGCTTTAATAAACATGAACATATTTTACAAAAATTAAAAAATGTTTTTCATTTGAAAGTTGTATCTTTTAGATGAAACAAATCTAAAGAAACAACAGGAGGTGAGAGGCACTCATTCCTAGTGACTTAAAAAAGTCAAAAATAGACAGCTCTGGATTGTCACAAAGTTGCATTTGAATAGGGCATGGTATGACCTATAACATTGATGGAGGGCCTTGACACCCCAGATGTTTCAGAACTACATTTCCCATGATGCTTAGGATTTCTGCAGTCCAGTTGAGCGTCATGGAAAATGTAGTGCAAAGTATCATCATCACTGACCTATAACATTATATATACTTGCACAGTAATATTACATGTTTTTTTATATAATCTACTAGTCGATAAGCCTGCCCAGAGGGCAGTCTAATTATTTTTTAAACTACAGATGTAGAAATGTTGGCCTAGATTATGAGTTTTGCGTTAGAGGCTATGCGGTGCTAACGAGCAGTTTTCTCTCACCGCTCACTTACATGCAGCGCTGGTATTACGAGTTTTTAGAAACCCGGCGTTAAAAGGCAATAAGTGATCGTTGAGCAAAATTTTGCTCATTACCGCACTCCAATACCAGCGCTGCTTAAGTCAGCGGTGAGCTGGTCGTACGTGCTCGTGCACGATTTCCCCATAGGAATCAACGGGGAGAGCTGACTGAGAAAAAGTCTAACACCTGCCAAAAAGTAGCTTAAAACTTACTAACGCAGTCCCATTGATTCCTATGGGGAAACACATTTTATGTTTACACCTAACACCCTAACATTAACCCCGAGTCTAAACACCCCTAATCTTACACTTATTAACCCCTAATCTGCCGCCCCCGACATCGCTGACACCTACATTATACTTATTAACCCCTAATCTGCCGCTCCGGACACCGCCACCACCTACATTATACTTATGAACCCCTAATCTGCTGCCCCCAACATCGCTGACATCTACATACTATTTATTAACCCCTAATCTGCTGCCCCCAATGTCGCTGCAACCTACGACACTTATTAACCCCTAATCTGCCGCCCCAACGTTGCTGCCACTATAATAAACATATTAACCCCTAAACCGCCGCACTCCCGCCTCGCAAGCATTAGTTAAATATTATTAACCCCTAATCTGCCATCCCTAACATCGCCGCCATCTACCTACATTTATTAACCCCTAATCTGCCACCCCCAACGTCGCTGCCACTATATTAAAGTTATTAACCCCTAAATCTAAGTCTAACCCTAACCGTAACACCCCCTAACTTAAATATAATTTAAATAAATCTAAAGAAAATTACTATCATTAACTAAATAATTCCTATTTAAAACTAAATACTTACCTATAAAATAAACCCTAAGCTAGCTACAATATAACTAATAGTTACATTGTATCTATTTTAGGATTTATTTTTATTTTACAGCTAAGTTTGTATTTATTTTAACTAGGTAGAATAGTTACTAAATAGTTATTAACTATTTAATAACTACCTAGCTAAAATAAATACAAAAGTACCTGTAAAATAAAACCTAACCTAAGTTACACCAACACCTAACACTACACTATAATTAAAAAAATTAACTAAATTAAATACAATTACCTAAATTAAATTAAATTAGCTAAAGTAAAAAAAAAAAAAAACCCACTAAATTACAGAAAATAATAAACAAATTACAGATATTTAAACTAATTACCCCTAATCTAACTATTTAATAACTACCTAGCTAAAATAAATACAAAAGTACCTGTAAAATAAAACCTAACCTAAGTTACACCAACACCTAACACTACACTATAATTAAAAAAATTAACTAAATTAAATACAATTACCTAAATTAAATTAAATTAGCTAAAGTACAACCCCCCCCACTAAATTACAGAAAATAATAAACAAATTACAGATATTTAAACTAATTACACCTAATCTAATAGCCCTATCAAAATAAAAAAAGCCCCCCCCCCCAAAATAAAAAAAACCCCTAGCCTAAACTAAACTACCAATAACCCTTAAAAAGGCCTTTTGCGGGGCATTGCCCCAAAGTAATCAGCTCTTTTACCTGTAAAAAAAAATACAACCAACCCCTGAACAGTAAAACCCACCACCCACATAACCAACCCCCCAAATAAAATACTATCTAAAAAAACCTAAGCACCCCATTGCCCTGAAAAGGGCATTTGGATGGGCATTGCCCTTAAAAGGGCAGTTAGCTCTTTTGCAGGCCCAAACCCTAACCTAAAAATAAAACCCACCCAATACACCCTTAAAAAAACCTAACACTAACCCCCGAAGATCCACTTACAGTTTTTGAAGACCCGACATTCTATCTTCATCCATCCGGTGCGGAGCGGGTCCATCTTAATCCACTCTGCACCGGTTGGATGAAGATAGAAGATGCCATCTGGATGAAGACTTCTGCCCGATTGGATGGCAATGGGGAGCATAGGTTTTGGATGAAGGCTTCTCCCGGCTTCGTTGAGGACTTCGGCCCAGCTTGGATGAAGACTTCTCCTGGTAAGTCGATCTTCAGGGGGTTAGTGTTTTTGAGAAAGCCAATTCCGTCGGCGATACATGTCAGGGGAGGTTGGGAGTACAATGGGTTCCTACTTGTTCTCTTTTAATTTTGTTACAGGAAAATAGCCTAAAAATTAATTATTTGACTTTGCCAGCGGATTAATACACCTAGTATAATGCAATTTAGAGCATCTTAATTATAGCAGCTGCCAAACCAAATCGGATCTCAGCTACTTACGTTGACGGTTTGTCTATAGTACCGCTTTAGGATACTTGGTCACCATTGTAGTACCGGAATATACTTAATGAAATATAGGTAGCGAGATTTCACTTATAATGACAAGGATTACCATATATAATTAAAATTGAGCTTTGTCGCTATTAAGATTCTTGCTAAAGGATATTGGTCAGAAGATTTTTGCCTAAGTACATCTGTTAGGATATTATCAAATATTGATAACGCTGCTACCTAGACATTTGTTTGTGATACAGATAACAACTTTAGACTTCTAGTTATAATATAACAATATAACGGCTAGATTACGAGTCTTGCGTTAGCCTTAAAAAGCAGCGTTGAGAGGTCCCAACGCTGCTTTTTAATGCCCGCAGGTATTACGAGTCTGGCAGGTACAGGTGTACCGCTCACTTTTCTTCCGCGATTCGAGCTTACCGCAAATCCCCTTACGTCAATTGCGTATCCTATCTTTTTAATGGGATTTGCCTAACGGCGGTATTACGAGTCTTGGAAGAAGTGAGCGGTAGACCCTCTCCTGTCAAGACTGATACCGCATTTAAAAGTCAGTAGTTAAGAGTTTTATGGGCTAACGCCGTAACATAAAACTCTTAACTAAAGTGATAAAAAGTACACTAACACCCATAAACTACCTATTAACCCCTAAACCGAGGCCCTCCCCCACATCGGAAACACTTAAATAACGTTTTTAACCCCTAATCTCCCGACCGGACATCGCCACCACTTTAATAAATATATTAACCCCTAAACCGACGCACTCCCGCCTCGCAAACATTAGTTACATTTTATTAACCCATAATCTGCCATCCCTAACATTGCCGACACCTAACTACATTTATTAACCCCTAATCTGCCGCCCCCAAAGTCGCCGCTACTATATTAAATGTATTAACCCATAAACCTAAGTCTAACCCTAAGTCTAACCCCCCTAACTTAAATATAATTTAAATAAAATGAAAAAAAATTACTACAATTAAATAAATTAATCCTATTTAAAACTAAATACTTACCTATAAAATAAACCCTAAGAGAGCTATAATATAACTAATAGTTACATTGTATCTAGCCTAGGGTTTATTTTAATTTTACAGGCAACTTTGTATTTATTTTAACTAGGTACAATAGTTATTAAATAGTTATTAACTATTTAATAGCTACCTAGTTAAAATAAGTACAAATTTACCTGTAAAATAAATCCTAACCTAAATTACAATTACACCTAATACTACACTATCATTAAATAAATTACCTAAACTAATTACAATTAACTACAATTAAATTAAATAAACTAAAGTACGAACCCCCCCCACTAAATTACAGAAAAAAAAATAATAATTACAAGAATTTTAAACTAATTACACCTACTTTAATCCCCCTAATAAAATAAAAAAGCCCCCCAAAATAATAAAAATTCCCTACCGTATACTAAATTACAAATAGCCCTTAAAAGGGTTTTTTGTGGGGCATTGCCCCAAAGTAATCAACTCTTTTACCTGTAAAAAAAAATACAATACCCCCCCAACATTAAAACCCACCACCCACACACCCAACCCTACTCTAAAACCCACCCAATCCCCCCTTAAATAAACCTAACACTACCCCCTTGAAGATCACCCTACCTTGAGCCATCTTCACCCAGCCGGGCACAAGTGGACCTCCAGAGGGGCAGAAGTCTTCATCCGATCCGGGCAGAATAGGTCCTCCAAGCGGCAGAAGTCTTCATCCAGACTGCATCTTCTATCTTCATCCATCCGGAGCGGGTCCATCTTCAATCCAGCCGACGCGGAGCATCCTCTTCAAACGAAGTCCAAGCGAAGAATGAAGGTTCCTTTAAATGACGTCACCCAAGATGGCGTCCCTTGAATTCCGATTGGCTGATAGGATTCTATCAGCCAATCGGAATTAAGGTAGGAAAAATCCTATTGGCTGATCCAATCAGCCAATAGGATTGAAGTCGCATTCTATTGGCTGATTGGGTTTTAATGTTGGGGGGTATTGTATTTTTTTTTACAGGTAAAAGAGCTGATTACTTTGGGGCAATGCCCCGCAAAAAGCCCTTTTAAGGGCTATTTGTAATTTAGTATAGGGTAGGGAATTTTTTATAATTTTGGGGGGCTTTTTTTTATTAGGGGGATTAGAGTAGATGTAATTAGTTTAAAATTCTTGTAATTATTTTTTTATTTTCTGTAATTTAGTGGGGTTTTTTTTCGTACTTTAGTTTATTTAATTTAATTGTAGTTAATTGTAGTTAGTTTAGGTAATTTATTTAATGATAGTGTAGTGTTAGGTGTAATTGTAACTTAGGTTAGGTTTTATTTTACAGGTAAATTTGCACTTATTTTAACTAGGTAGCTATTAAATAGTTAACAACTATTTAATAACTATTGTACCTAGTTAAAATAAATACAAAGTTGCCTGTAAAATAAACATAAATCCTACGCTAGCTACAATGTAACTATTAGTTATATTGTAGCTATCTTAGGGTTTATTTTAAAGGTAAGTATTTAGTTTTAAATAGGAATAATTTATTTAATTGTAGTTATTTTATTTAGATTTATTTAAATTATATTTAAATTAGGCAGTGTTAGGGTTAGGGTTAGACTTAGGTTTAGGGGTTAATAACTTTAGTATAGTGGCGGCAACAGATTAGGGGTTAATAAGTGTAGGTAGGTTGCGGCAACGTTGGGGGGGCAGATTAGGGGTTAATAAATATAATGTAGGTGTCGGCGATGTTGGGAGCGGCAGATTAGGGGTTCATATGGATAATGTAGGTGGCGGCGGTGTCCGGAGCGGCAGAGTAGGGGTTAATTATTATAATGTAGGTGGCAACAATGTTGGGGGCAGCAGATTAGGGGTTAATACGTGTAAGATTAGGGGTGTTTAGACTCGGGGTTCATGTTAGGGTGTTAGGTGTAGGCATAAAATTCCTTTCCCCTTAGGAATCAATGTTGCTGCATTACTAGCTGAACGCTGCTTTTTTGCAGGTGTTAGCTATTTTTTAGCTGAATCTGCCCCATTGATTCCTATGGGGAAATCGTGCACGAGCACGTTTAGCCAGCTTACCGCTACCGTAAGCATTGCTGGTAAATGTGGAGCAAAATTTTGCTCTATGCTCACCTTTTTGCGACTAACGCCTGGTTTAAAAAACCCTGTAATACCAGCGTTGTCTTAAGGGAGCGTTAAAAAAAAAATGCTCGTTAGCAACGCACCCCTGTTACCGCAAAACTCGTAATCTTGCTGTAAGCCTGTTATCTTAGTAGCTGATATTACGATATTGCTACAAATATATAACTATTATGCAGCAGAAGTATACAAGTTTCAAAGACACTTGACATCAATCTTTTTTGAGCCAATAATATATATTTACAAATCCTGGTACTAATATAGCAGGTCAACGGCTACAAAATTTAGCTGCCAAATATTAGCCAAATCGCTTCAAGAACCATTGTTACTATAGCAACATTAAAAGATACTCATGAAATAAATGTAGCCTGATCCTATCTTGAATGATAAGGATTGCTTTATTAAATGAGCGTTAACACCAATTAGATTTGTGCTAAGATATATTTATCAGGATATCATCCAAGATTAATAACGCTGCTTTCTAGACATTGGTTTGAGAATCAGATAGAAGTTCTAGATAACTAATTATCCAACTACAATTTTAGTCTAATAATACTAGAAGGATTTATTTTTTACAGCAGATTTATATAAGGTCTGCATATACCTAATTTTGATTCCTCTTTTGAGTGAATACACATTTCCTATCTAGGCATCAATACAGCAGGCAACTGCATACATAAATACGACCCTTTTTAGCTGCAGAATACCATATATTAGTATAATGACTTGATGATTTAATTTTACCTCAGGAATCTATTCTGTAACTTTTAAGTATATGAAACACCACAATGTTCCATAATCACTAACATTTAACTACAGGACAGTAAGCTGTGGTATATTGAATCTTGTCAAAGGAACCCAATCAACATAAATATCTGTTAATATGGAGAATAAATACTACGGCCTAGATTTGGAGTTTGGCGGTAGAAGGGCTGTTAACGCTCTGCGGGCTTTTTTCTGGCCGCACCATAAATTTAACTCTGGTATCGAGAGTTCAAACAAATGCTGCGTTAGGCTCCAAAAAAGGAGCGTAGAGCATTTTTACCGCAAATGCAACTCTCGATACCAGAGTTGCTTACGGACGCGGCCAGCCTCAAAAACGTGCTCGTGCACGATTCTCCCATAGGAAACAATGGGGCTGTTTGAGCTGAAAAAAAACCTAACACCTGCAAAAAAGCAGCGTTCAGCTCCTAACGCAGCCCCATTGTTTCCTATGGGGAAACACTTCCTATGTCTGCACCTAACACTCTAACATGTACCCCGAGTCTAAACACCCCTACCCTTACACTTATTAACCCCTAATCTGCCGCTCCCGCTATCGCTGACCCCTGCATATTTTTTTTAACCCCTAATCTGCCGCTCCGTAAACCGCCGCAACCTACGTTATCCCTATGTACCCCTAATCTGCTGCCCCTAACACCGCCGACCCCTAGATTATATTTATTAACCCCTAATCTGCCCCCCACAACGTCGCCGACACCTGCCTACACTTATTAACCCCTAATCTGCCGAGCGGACCTGAGCGCTACTATAATAAAGTTATTAACCCCTAATCCGCCTCACTAACCCTATCATAAATAGTATTAACCCCTAATCTGCCCTCCCTAACGTCGCCGACACCTAACTTCAATTATTAACCCCTAATCTGACGACCGGAGCTCACCTCTACTATAATAAATGGATTAACCCCTAAAGCTAAGTCTAACCTTAACACTAACACCCCCCTAAATTAAATATAATTTACATCTAACAAAATAAATTAACTCTTATTAAATGAATTATTCCTATTTAAAGCTAAATACTTACCTGTAAAATACATCCTAATATAGCTACAATATAAATTATAATTATATTAGAGCTATTTTAGGATTAATATTTATTTTACAGGCAACTTGGTAATTATTTTAACCAGGTACAATTGCTATTTAATAGTTACCTAGTTAAAATAATAACAAATTTACCTGTAAAATAAATCCTAACCTAAGATATAATTAAACCTAACACTACCCTATCAATAAATTAATTAAATAAACTACCTACAATTACCTACAATTAACCTAACACTACACTATCAATAAATTAATTAAACACAATTCCTACAAATAAATACAATTAAATAAACTAGCTAAAGTACAAAAAATAAAAAAATATTTACAAACATAAGAAAAATATTACAACAATTTTAAACTAATTACACCTACTCTAAGCCCCCTAATAAAATAACAAAGCCCCCCAAAATAAAAAATTCCCTACCCTATTCTAAATTAAAAAAGTTAAAAGCTCTTTTACCTTACCAGCCCTGAACAGGGCCCTTTGCGGGGCATGCCCCAAGAATTTCAGCTCTTTTGCCTGTAAAAAAAAACATACAATACCCCCCCCCCAACATTACAACCCACCACCCACATACCCCTAATCTAACCCAAACCCCCCTTAAATAAACCTAACACTAAGCCCCTGAAGATCTTCCTACCTTGTCTTCACCATCCAGGTTCACCGATCCGTCCTGAAGAGCTCCTCCGATGTCCTGATCCAAGCCCAAGCGGGGGGCTGAAGAGGTCCATGATCCGGTCAAAGTCTTCATCCAAGCGGGGCAGAAGAGGATCTTCCATCCGATTGAAGTCTTCATCCAGGCGGCATCTTCTATGGTCTTCCATCCGGAGCGAAGCGGCAGGATCCTGAAGACCTCCAGCGCGGAACATCCATCCGGCCCGACAACTGAACGACGAATGACTGTTCCTTTAAGGGACGTCATCCAAGATGGCGTCCCTCGAATTCCGATTGGCTGATAGGATTCTATCAGCCAATCGGAATTAAGGTAGGAATTTTCTGATTGGCTGATGGAATCAGCCAATCAGAATCAAGTTCAATCCGATTGGCTGATCCAATCAGCCAATCAGATTGAGCTCGCATTCTATTGGCTGTTCCGATCAGCCAATAGAATGCGAGCTCAATCTGATTGGCTGATCGGATCAGCCAATCGGATTGAACTTGATTCTGATTGGCTGATTCCATCAGCCAATCAGAATATTCCTACCTTAATTCCGATTGGCTGATAGAATCCTATCAGCCAATCGGAATTCAAGGGACGCCATCTTGGATGACGTCCCTTAAAGGAACCGTCATTCGTCGGGAGACAACGGAAGAAGAGGATGGATCCGCGTCGCCTGCTTCAAGATGGACCCGCTCCGCACCGGATGGAAGAAGATCGAAGATGCCGCTTGGAGAAGATGTTTGCCGGTCCGGATGTGCTCTTCTTGCCGGATAGGAGGAAGACTTTGGAGCCTCTTCTGGACCTCTTCAGCCACCGGATGATGGATCGCCAACCCCCGCTTGGGTTGGATGAAGATGTTGGAGCCAGGACGGATCGGTGATACCTGGATGGTGAAGACAAGGTAGGAAGATCTTCAGGGGCTTAGTGTTAGGTTTATTTAAGGGGGGTTTGGGTTAGATTAGGGGTATGTGGGTGGTGGGTTGTAATGTTGGGGGGGGGTATTGTATGTGTTTTTTTTACAGGCAAAAGAGCTGAAATTCTTGAGGCATGCCCCGCAAAGGGCCCTGTTCAGGGCTGGTAAGGTAAAAGAGCTTTTAACTTTTTTAATTTAGAATAGGGTAGGGCATTTATTATTTTGGGGGGCTTTGTTATTTTATTAGGGGGCTTAGAGTAGGTGTAATTAGTTTAAAATTGTTGTAATAATTTTCTTATGTTTGTAAATATTTTTTTATTTTTTGTAACTTAGTTCTTTTTTATTTTTTGTACTTTAGTTAGTTTATGTAATTGTAGTTATTTGTAGCAATTGTATTTAATTTATTTATTGATAGTGTAGTGTTAGGTTAATTGTAGGTAGTTTATTTAATTAATTTATTGATAGGGTAGTGTTAGGTTTAATTATATCTTAGGTTAGGATTTATTTTACAGGTAAATTTGTTATTATTTTAACTAGGTAACTATTAAATAGTTATTAACTATTTAATAGCTATTGTACCTGGTTAAAATAATTACAAAGTTGCCTGTAAAATAAATATTAATCCTAAAATAGCTATAATATAATTATAATTTATATTGTAGCTATATTAGGATTTATTTTACAGGTAAGTATTTAGCTTTAAATAGGAATAATTTATTTAATAAGAGTTAATTAATTTCATTAGATGTAAATTATATTTAAGTTAGGGGGGTGTTAGTGTTAGGGTTAGACTTAGCTTTAGGGGTTAATACATTTATTATAGTAGCGATGAGCTCTGGTCAGCAGATTAGGGGTTAATAATTGAAGTTAGGTGTCGGCGATGTTAGGGAGGGCAGATTAGGGGTTAATACTATTTATGATAGGGTTAGTGAGGCGGGTTAGGGGTTAATAACTTTATTATAGTAGCGGTGCGGTCCGCTCGGCAGATTAGGGGTTAATAAGTGTAGGCAGGTGTCGGCGACGTTGAGGGGGGCAGATTAGGGGTTAATAAATATAATATAGGGGTCGGCGGTGTTAGGGGCAGCAGATTAGGGGTACATAGGGATAACGTAGGTGGCGGCGCTTTGCGGTCGGAAGATTAGGGGTTAATTATTTTAAGTAGCTGGCGGCGACTTTGTGGGGGGCAGGTTAGGGGTTAATAAATGTAATACAGGGGTCGGCAGGGTTAGGGGCAGCAGATTAGGGGTACATAAGTATAACGTAGGTGGTGGTCGGCAGATTAGGGGTTAAAAAATTTTAATCGAGTGGCGGCAATGTGGGGGGAGCTCGGTTTAGGGGTACATAGGTAGTTTATGGGTGTTAGTGTACTTTAGGGTACAGTAGTTAAGAGCTTTATGAACCGGCGTTAGCCCAGAAAGCTCTTAACTCCTGCTATTTTCAGGCGGCTGGAGTTTTGTCGTTAGAGCTCTAACGCTCACTTCAGAAACGACTGTAAATACCGGCGTTAGAAAGATCCCATTGAAAAGATAGGATACGCAATTGACGTAAGGGGATCTGCGGTATGGAAAAGTTGCGGCTGAAAACTGAGCGTTAGACCCTTTAATCACTGACTCCAAATACCAGCGGGCGGCCAAAACCAGCGTTAGAAGCCTCTAACGCTGGTTTTCACGGCTACTGCCGAACTCTAAATCTAGGCCTACATGACTATGGATAAAAACACATCCTAGGTCTTTTGAAGACAAACTTTATTTTCCAATTATATACTTTGTTCTAGTGGAGATATAGTTCCATGCATGATTAAAATACAAAGTGGATTGTATTCACTGCAGACATTATTGTGTCCTATCTTTTTTAGGCTAATGTTATTTCCTGAGATTTTAAATGTATTGTCCATCCATTATTTTATTAAATGCCCTTAATAAATGTTAAGTTTTAATATTTCAATCCCTCGAATACCCGCCAATTGTATCTCTTTCATTCTAGTTTGTTTTGAGGGTTGTTGAGTGCTATTAAATGTACAACAATTGGTGACCCTGTGTCACCATTCTCTACAAACCTGTAAAATAAAACCTAACCTAAGTTACAATAACACCTAACACTACACTACAATTAAATAACTTACCTAAATTAAATACAATTAACTAAATTCAATAAAATTAGCTAAATTATCAAAAAACAAACACTAAATTACAGAAAATAAAAAACAAATTACAAGATATTTAAACTAATTACACCTAATCTAAGAGCCCTATCAAAATAAAAAAGCCCCCCCAAAATAATAAAACCCCCTAGCCTAAACTAAACTATCAATATCCCTTACAATGGCCTTTTGCGGGGCATTGCCCCAACGAAATCAGCTCTTTTACCTGTAAATAAAAAATACATTTAGCTTTATTGCTGCCCAAAGCCCTAACTTAAAAATAAAACCCACCCAATACACCCTTAACAAAAATCCTAACACTAACCCCCGAAGATTCACTTACTGGGAGAAGTCTTCATCCAAGCAGTAAGATGTCCTCAACGAAGCCGGCAGAAGTGGTCCTCCAGATGGGCAGAAGTGGTCCTCCAAACGGGCAGAAGTCTTCATCCAGACGGAATCTGCTATCTTCATCCATCCGGCGCGGAGCAGCTCCATCTTCAAGACATCCGGTGCGGGGTATCCTCTTCAATCGACAACTTCTTCGGAATGAATGTTTCTTTAAGTGACGTCATCCAAGATGGTGTCCCTTAGATTCCGATTGGCTGATAGAATTCTATCAGCCAATCAGAATTAAGGTAGAAAAAATCCTATTGGCTGATGCAATCAGCCAATAGGATTGAGCTGGCATTCTATTGGCTGTTCCAATCAGCCAATAAAATGCGAGCTCAATCCTATTGGCTGATTGGATCAGCCAATAGGATTGAAGTTCAATCCTATTGGCTGATTGCATCAGCCAATAGGATTTTTCCTACCTTAATTCCGATTGGCTGATAGAATTCTATCAGCCAATCGGAATCTAAGGGACGGCATCTTGGATGACGTCACTTAAAGGTACATTCATTCCGAAGAAGCCGTAGATTGAAGAGGATGCTCCACGCCGGATGTCTTGAAGATGGAGCCGCTCCACGCTGGATTGATGAAGATAGAAGATGCCGTATGGATGAAGACTTCTGCCCATCTGGAGGACCACTTCTGCCCGTCTGGAGGACCACTTCTGCCGGCTTCGTCTAGGACATCTTGCCGCTTGGATGAAGACTTCTCCCAGTAAATGAATCTTCGGGGGTTAGTGTTAGGATTTTTTTAAGGGTGTATTGGGTGGGTTTTATTTTTAGGTTAGGTAAATGCCCTTTTAAGGGCAATGCCCATCCAAATGCCCTTTTGAGGGCAATGGGGAGCCTATGTTTTTTAATTAGGGTTTTATTTGGGGGGTTGGCTGTGTGGGTGGTGGGTTTTACTGTTGGGGGGTACTTGTATTTTTTATTTACAGGTAAAAGAGCTGATTTCTTTGGGGCAATGCCCCACAAAAGGCCCTTTTACGGGCTATTGATAGTTTAGTTTAGGCTAGGGGTTTTTTTTATTGGGGGGGGGCTTTTTTATTTTGATAGGGCTCTTAGATTAGGTGTAATTAGTTTAAATATCTTGTAATTTGTTTTTTATTTTCTGTAATTTAGTGTTTTGTTTTTTTGTAATTTAGCTAATTGTATTTAATTTATTTAATTGTATTTAATTTAGGTAAGTTATTTAATTGTAGTGTAGTGTTAGGTGTTATTGTAACTTAGGTTAGGTTTTATTTTACAGGTTTTTGTATTTATTTTAGCTAGGTAGTTAATAAATAGTTAATAACTATTTAGTAACTATTCTACCTAGTAAAAATACATACAAACTTGCCTGTAAAATAAAAAATAAACCCTAAGCTAGCTATAATATAGCTATTAGTTATATTGTAGCTAGCTTAGGGTTTATTTTATAGGTAAGTATTTAGTTTTAAATAGAAATAATTTAGTTAATGATAGGAATTTTATTTCGATTTATTTAAATTATATTTAAGATCGGGGGTGTTAGGGTTAGGGTTAGATTTAGGTTTAGGGGTTAATAAATTTAGAATGGTGGTGGTAATGTTGGGGGCAGCAGATTAAGGGTTAATAAATGTAGGTAGGTGTCAGCGATGTTGGGGGCAGCAGATTAGGGGTTAATAATTATAATGTAGGTGGCGGCGATGTCAGCAGCGGAAGATTAGGGGTTAATAAGTATAATGCAGTTGTCGGCGATGTCGGGGGCGACAGATTAGGGGTTAATAAGTATAAGATTAGGGAAGTTTAGACTCGGGGTTCATGTTAGGGTGTTAGATGTAAACATAAAATGTGTTTCCCCATAGGAATCAATGGGGCTGGGTTACTGAGTTTTACGCTGCTTTTTTTGCAGGTGTTAGACTTTTTCTCAGTCGGCTCTCCCCATTGATGTCTATGGGGAAATCATGCACGAGCACGTATAACCAGCTCACCGCTCACTTAAGCAGCGCTGGTATTGGAGTGCGGTATGGAGCTCAATTTTGCTCTATGCTCACTTCTTGCCTTTTAACGCCGGGTTTGTAAAAACCTGTAATACCAGCACTGCAGGTAAGTGAGCCGTGAGAATAAATTGCACGTTAGCACCGCACCCCTCATAACGCAAGACTCATAATCTAGCCATAAGTTTACAAAAAATAAAAAAGGCTAACATTACAGAAAATAAAAAATCAAATTATCAAATTTAACAAAATTAACCCTAATCCCTATGAAAATAAAAAGACCCCCGAAATAAAAACACCCCCTACTCTAAGAATAAACTACCAATAGCCCTTAAAAGGGCTTTTGCAGGGCATTGCCCCAAGATAATCAGCTAATTTACAAAAAATATACAAAGTCCCACCTAACATTAAACCCCCCACCCCCCAAAATAAAAGAACCTAACACTAAAAAACCTAAACTACCCATTGCCCTGAAAAGGGCATTTTGCTCTTTTACTGCCCATCCCTAATCTAAATAAAACAAACCCCCCAAAAAACCCTTAAAAAATCCTAAATCTAACTCCCAGGTTGGTACTCACGGTTCCTGAAGTCTGTCGGAGAAGGTCCTGTTGCAGGCGGTGAAGTCTTCTTCTAAGTGCAACCTCTTCTTCTTCCAGGAACATCCTGTGGGGAGCGGTGCTGAAGACTGAAGACTGCGGAGCTGAAGACCGGCGAACCTGGAACTGTAGACTGGCGACCGCAGAGCCATGGAGCATGGAGGATCCTCCTCGTACGATCTCTGCCGTACACTGAATAGTGAATTCAAGGTACGCGATTAAAGATGAATCAGCCAATAGATGAAAGCTACTCAAATCCTATTGGCTGTTCAAATTTGAACAGCCAATAGGATGAGAGCAAGTGCAATTTTATTGGCTATTCAAATCAGCCAATAGAATTGCACTTGCTCTCATCCTATTGGCTAATTTAAACAGCCAATAGGATTTGAGTAGCTTTCATCCTATTGGCTGATTTGAATTGGAAGAATCAAATCAGCCAATAGGAATTCAAGGGACGCCATCTTTAATCGCGTACCTTGAATTCACTATTCAATGTACGTCAGAAATCGTACAAAGAGGATCCTCCACACTCCATGGCTCCTCGGTCGATGGTCTGCAATTCCAGGGTCGCCGGTCTTCAGCTCTGTAGTCTTCAGTCTTCAGCTCTGCTCCATGTAGGATGTTCCTGGAAGAAGAAGAGGTTGCGCTTGGAAGAAGAATTCACCTCCTGAAAGAGGACCTTCTCCGCCGGACTTCAGAAACCATGAGTACCAACAGGGGGTTAGATTTAAGACTTTTTAAGTTTTTTCTTGGGGGGTGTTGTTTTATTTAGATTATGGATGGGCAGTAAAAGAGTTAAATGCCCTATTAAGGGCAATGCCCAAACAAATGCCCTTTTCAGGGCAATGGGTAGTTTAGGTTTTTTAGTGTTAGGTTCTTTTATTTTGGGGGGTGGGGGGGTTAATGTTAGGTGGGACTTTAATATATTTTTTGTAAAAGAGCTGATTATCTTGGGGCAATGCCCTGAAAAAAGCACTTTTAAGGGCTACTGGTAGTTTATTCTTAGAGTAGTAGTTTAATGTTAGGTGGGACTTTGTATATTTTTTGTAAAAGAGCTGATTATCTTGGGGCAATGCCCTGCAAAAAGCCCTTTTAAAGGCTTGGTAGTTTATTTTATTTAAGACTTGGTAGTCTTTTTTTATTTTTATAGGGATTAGGTTTAATTTTGTTAAATTTGGTAATTCGATTATTTATTTTCTATCGCCTAGATTTAGAGTTCTGCGGCCAAAGGGGTGCGTTAGCTATGCATGCTTTTTTCCCCCCGCACCTTTTAAATACCGCTGGTATTTAGAGTTCACAGAATGGCTGGGTTTTCAGTGCGTTAGGCTCCAAAAAAGGAGCGTAGAGCATAATTTAACGCCACTGCAACTCTAGATACCAGCAGTGCTTACGGACGCGGCCAGCTTCAAAAACGTGCTCGTGCACGATTCCCCCATAGAAAACAATGAGGCTGTTTGAGCTGAAAAAAAACCTAACACCTGCAAAAAAGCCGCGTTCAGCTCCTAACGCAGCCCCATTGTTTTCTATTGGGAAAAACCTATGTCTGCACCTAACACTCTAACATGTACCCCGAGTCTAAACACCCCTAACCTTACACTTATTAACCCCTATTCTGCTGCCCCCGCTATCACTGACACCTGCATATTATTATTAACCCCTAATCTGCCGCTCCGTATACCGCCGCAGCATACATTATCCCTATGTACCCCTAATCTGCTGCCCCTAACACCGCCGACCCCTATATTATATTTATTAACCCCTAATCTGCCCCCCTCAACGTCGCCTCCACCTGCCTACACTTATTAACCCCTAATCTGCCGAGCGGACCGCACCGCTACTATAATAAAGTTATTAACCCCTAATCCGCCTCACTCCCGCCTCAATAACCCTATAATAAATAGTATTAACCCCTAATATGCCCTCCCTAACATCACCGACACCTAACTTCAATTATTAACCCCTAATCTGCCAACCAAATCTCGCCGCTACTGTAATAAATGGATTAACCCCTAAAGCTAAGTCTAACCCTAACACTAACACCCCCCTAAGTTAAATATAATTTAAATCTAACAAAATAAATTAACTCTTATTAAATAAATTATTCCTATTTAAAGCTAAATACTTACCTGTAAAATAAACCCTAATATATCTACAATATAAATTATAATTATATTATAGCTATTTTAGGATTTATATTTATTTTACAGGCAACTTTGTATTTATTTTAACCAGGTACAATAGCTATTAAATAGTTAAGAACTATTTAATAGCTAAAATAGTTAAAATAATTACAAAATTACCTGTAAAATAAATCCTAACCTAAGTTACAATTAAACCTAACACTACACTATCAATAAATTAATTAAATACAATATGTACAAATAAATACAATGAAATAAACTAACTAAAGTACAAAAAATAAAAAAGAACTAAGTTACAAAAAATAAAAAAATATTTACAAACATTAGAAAAATATTACAACAATTTTAAACTAATTACACCTACTCTAAGCCCCCTAATAAAATAACAAAGCCCCCCAAAATAAAAAAATGCCCTACCCTATTCTAAATTAAAAAAGTTCAAAGCTCTTTTACCTTACCAGCCCTGAACAGGGCCCTTTGCGGGGCATGCCCCAAAGAATTCATCTCTTTTGCCTGTAAAAAAAACACATACAATACCCCCCCCCAACATTACAACCCACCACCCACATACCCCTAATCTAACCCAAACCCCCCTTAAATAAACCTAACACTAAGCCCCTGAAGATCTTCCTACCTTATCTTCACCCTGCCAGGTTCACCGATCCGTCCTCGGAAGTCTTGATCCAAGCCTCGGAAGTGTTGATCCAAGCCCAAGCGGGGGGCTGAAGAGTGACGTCCATCCTCGGGCTGAAGTCTGGATCCAAGCGGCGACTGAAGAAATCCATCATCGGGCTGAAGTCGGAAGTCCATCATCGGGATGAAGTCTTCTATCAAGCAGCATCTTCAATCTTCTTTCTTCCGGAGCGGAGCGGAGCCATCTTGTTCCCAGCCGACGCGGATCCATCCTCTTCTAACGACGCCTACTAGCCGAATGACGGTTCCTTTAAATGACGTCATCCAAGATGGCGTCCGTCGAATTCCGATTGGCTGATAGGATTCTATCAGCCAATCGGAATTAAGGTAGGAAAATTCTGATTGGCTGATGGAATCAGCCAATCAGATTGAGCTCGCATTCTATTGGCTGATCGGAACAGCCAATAGAATGCAAGCTCAATCTGATTGGCTGATCGGATCAGCCAATCGGATTGAACTTGAATCTGATTGGTTGATTCTATCAGCCAATCAGAATTTTCCTACCTTAATTCCGATTGGCTGATAGAATCCTATCAGCCAATCGGAATTTGACGGACGCCATCTTGGATGACGTCATTTAAAGGAACCGTCATTCGGCTAGTAGGCGGCGTTAGAAGAGGATGGATCCGCGTCGGCTGGGAACAAGATGGCTCCGCTCCGCTCCGGAAGAAAGAAGATTGAAGATGCTGCTTGATAGAAGACTTCATCCCGATGATGGACTTCCGACTTCAGCCCGATGATGGATTTCTTCAGTCGCCGCTTGGATCCAGACTTCAGCCCGAGGATGGACGTCACTCTCCAGCCCCCCGCTTGGGCTTGGATCAACACTTCCGAGGCTTGGATCAAGACTTCCGAGGACGGATCGGTGAACCTGGCAGGGTGAAGATAAGGTAGGAAGATCTTCAGGGGCTTAGTGTTAGGTTTATTTAAGGGGGGTTTGGGTTAGATTAGGGGTATGTGGGTGGTGGGTTGTAATGTTGGGGGGGGGGTATTGTATGTGTTTTTTTTACAGGCAAAAGAGCTGAATTCTTTGGGGCATGCCCCGCAAAGGGCCCTGTTCAGGGCTGGTAAGGTAAAAGAGCTTTGAACTTTTTTAATTTAGAATAGGGTAGGGCATTTTTTTATTTTGGGGGGCTTTGTTATTTTATTAGGGGGCTTAGAGTAGGTGTAATTAGTTTAAAATTGTTGTAATATTTTTCTAATGTTTGTAAATATTTTTTTATTTTTTGTAACTTAGTTCTTTTTTATTTTTTGTACTTTAGTTAGTTTATTTCATTGTATTTATTTGTAGATATTGTATTTAATTAATTTATTGATAGTGTAGTATTAGGTTTAATTGTAGATAATTGTAGGTATTGTATTTAATTAATTTATTGATAGTGTAGTGTTAGGTTTAATTGTAACTTAGGTTAGGATTTATTTTACAGGTAATTTTGTTATTATTTTAACTATTTTAGCTATTAAATAGTTCTTAACTATTTAATAGCTATTGTACCTGGTTAAAATAAATACAAAGTTACCTGTAAAATAAATATAAATCCTAAAATAGCTATAATATAATTATAATTTATATTGTAGCTATATTAGGGTTTATTTTACAGGTAAGTATTTAGCTTTAAATAGGAATAATTTATTTAATAAGAGTTAATTTATTTCGTTAGATTTAAATTATATTTAATTTAGGGGGGTGTTAGTGTTAGGGTTAGACTTAGCTTTAGGGGTTAATCCATTTATTACAGTAGCGGCGAGATTCGGTCGGCAGATTAGGGGTTAATAATTGAAGTTAGGTGTCGGCGATGTTAGGGAGGGCAGATTAGGGGTTAATACTATTTATTATAGGGTTATTGAGGCGGGAGTGAGGCAGATTAGGGGTTAATAACTTTATTATAGTAGCGGTGTGGTCCGCTCGGCAGATTAGGGGTTAATAAGTGTAGGCAGGTGGAGGCGACGTTGAGGGCGGCAGATTAGGGGTTAATAAATATAATATAGGGGTCGGTGGTGTTAGGGGCAGCAGATTAGGGGTACATAGCTAAATTGTAGGTGGCGGTGGTGTACGGAGCAGCAGATTAGGGGTTAATAATAATATGCAGGGGTCAGCGATAGCGGGGGCGGCAGATTAGGGGTTAATAAATATAATATAGGGGTCGGCGGTGTTAGGGGCAGCAGGTTAGGGGTACATAGGGATAACGTAGTTGGCGGCAGTGTACGGAGCGGAAGATTAGGGGTTAAAAAATTTAAATATAGTGGCGGCGATGTGGGGGGACCTCGGTTTAGGGGTACATAGGTAGTTTATGGGTGTTAGTGTACTTTAGAGCACAGTAGTTAAGAGCTTTATAAACCGGCGTTAGCCCAGAAAGCTCTTAACTACTGACTATTTTCTGCGGATGGAGTTTTGTCGTTAGATTTCTAACGCTCACTTCAGCCACGACTCTAAATACCGGCGTTAGAAAGATCCCATTGAAAATATAGGATACGCAATTAACGTAAGGGGATCTGCGGTATGGAAAAGTCGCGGCTGCAAAGTGAGCGTTAGACCCTTTCCTGACTGACTCCAAATACCGGCGGTAGCCCAAAACCAGAGTTAGGAGCCTCTAACGCTGGTTTTCACGGCTACCGCCCAACTCTAAATCTAGGCCTATGTTAGCCTTTTTTTAGTTTTTGTGAACTTTTTTTTTAGTAACTTTAGAATTTATTAGCTTAGGCAATTTGGGTTTATTTAATGGGGTGTTAGGTTAGGGGTTGTTAGTTTAGGGGTTGTTAGGTTAGGGGGTGTTAGGTTAGGGTGTGTTAGGTTAGGGTACTTAGTTATTTAGATAGTTATTTGCATTTTGTTTTTTTGGCGGTTTAAAGGGTTAATAAGTTAATTAGGTTTATTGCGATGTGGGAGATTTGCAGTTTAGGGGTTAATAGGGTAAATAGGTTTATTGCGATGTGGGGGTTTTGCGGTTTAAGAGTTAATAGGGAAAATAGGTTTATTGCGATGTACAGGTTTTTGCCGTTTAGGGGTTAATAGGGAAATTAGGTATATAGCAATGTGGGGTTTTTGCTGTTTAGAAGTTAATACTTCATGTAGGATTTTTTTTTTTGTTATATTTCGTGCGAGCAGTGTTTTTTTTTTGTTATATTTCGTGCGAGCAGTGTTTTTTTTTTTTAATACTTTAAAAAAAAATACTTTAATGTGGGTGATTAGTTGTTGCTTTTGTAATGCTCTGTTTGCCTTTGCTGCATCCACCGGGATGCAGCTTAGGCTGCATCCCGGGGGATTAGGTGGATTCTTTCACCACCCTGCCATTTTCGGAATTCAGGTGAATTCTTTTGTCCTCGTGCTGCCAACATTCCATTGAGGATGCGTGCGCAACTGCTGACGGCGACGGACATTACAAACGCAATTATAGTATAGATTGCAAGAACAATTTTGGCTAGATTTATCAATTGTCAGATGGACAAGTATGTACTGTAAAGTTTTCACGTTCCAATGTTCTTAACATAGGGGAATATGTTCTATGTATTTTAAATAGATATTCCTATATATATCTGTATATATCTATTCCTATATATAATTATATATATACATATATATATATATATATATATATGTGTGTGTATTTATGAATAAATAGAACATATTCTGCTATGTGAAGAACATTGGAATGTGAAATAGAAATATTTCATGTCAGGTAAGCGCACTTGAGTAAACGCGATCGGGTTTATACGCAAGGGTGTTATTTTTTTCCCCACTCTTCCCACTCCATTAAAGTCTTGGGGGGGAATATGTTAACGCAGTAGTGATGTTAGAAGTTTGGCTTTTTGTGCGCATCGTGCAAAAACATTTTACTTTTAACTTGTAATACACGTGTTTCCAGATGAGCGCAAAAAGTTTCTAGGAAAATTAACGTGCGATTGGGAGCGATAAATAGCTCGCCACTTGTAATTTAGCATTTATTAAGCAGCAGAGGCTGTTTTGGAGCCCTTGTGGTGCAGGATCGTTCATTTGAGCCTGCTTACCGCAAGTTAAAGGGACATTTTTTTTTTCATTTATGATTCAGATAGAACATAGAATTTTAATTACCTTTCTAATTTACTTCTATTTTCAAATTTTCTTTGTTTTCTTGGTATCTTTCTTGAAAAGAAAGATGCAAGCTCAGAAGCGTGCACGTGTCTAAAGCACAATATGGCTGCAATTTTGCAAGTAATTTGGAAATTTTTCTAAAATGTTATGCTCTGTCTGAATCACAAAATACATTTTTGGGGTTTCATATCTCTTTAAGAAGCAATGGTCATATGAACCCTGCTTCTAAACCTCTCTGTCACCTCAAGTTAAAGGACCAGTAAATACAGTATAGTTGCATAATCAAAATATGCATGATAAAAACCGTCTCGTGAACCACAACAGTGAAAAATGTCCAATATACACATTCATTTAATATAACAGTTACATCTGATAACGCGATTTGTACATATAATAATTGTACCGGGTTCAATAGGCATTGGGGCGCATATGCGAAAGAGCGATACACTTATGAAACACCAGCCTATCGAATGTTTACTGCTTTTCCGGCTAACGCTGTCTTTTTCTGCTAATGTTTTCTGTGTAAACCTCCTAAAATTATTATATGTACAAATCGCTTTATCAGATGTAACTGTTATTTTAAATTAATGTGTATATTGGACATTTTTCACTGTTGTGGTTCACAAGCTGGTTTTAGAACCAATCAAATGAGGATCAGAGAATCGAGCCCCCAGAAGGGGCGTATCTAGCAAAATACATACGGGTATAAATTTGTGAGACTCACAATAGCCCGACATTCGTTTTTGGTTCACATCCCCTTGAAAAAGCCCGGCGAGTACCGGGGAAAACGCGTTGGGGTATCTACTTGTGGTCCTGAGCTCCGGGGAACTGAGCGGAACAGCTGAGGGCGGGTAATCCGGAAACCCTGTCGCAGGTCGTATCCTGTTAACTGAGATCTTCCAGCTGTCAGCTGTTTGTAAACCGGTTGCTGAACATGGACACAGAGTCATTTTAATCTTGTATTGTACAAATAAAGGCAATTCTATTTACAAACTCTGGTGAGTAGATTTTCATTGCGCATTTTTATGGTGTTTGAATAACTACACTTGAATCCTTTTTTGCGCTTTTGTCTTTTTGGTTATATGTTTGGATCCCGGATCCCATAAACTCTGGAGGAAGAAGAGTTTTAAACAAGCAGCAAGAAGGTGGAAAAGTGGAAACAAAGTGAAAAATTTGCAGCTAACAATATCGGATAAACATTTTCACTAAGTGGAGATCAAAAGGTACTATTGGCTTAAATCTGGCTTTCAACTTTACCAATAATAACAATTTTCATTCAACACTATCGAGGAGAACTATCTATATATTTGTTTGAGGACATTAATTCATTAATAACTTCATTCAGGTGTGGAACTATAACCTAGCGCTGAGTAGTCTTTTTATGTGCTAAACATTTTATATACAAATCTCAAGGTGCTTACTGTCCCTTTAACTGTTTTCATTGTTTTTTTGTGCATATGTTAGTGTACACTGTTTTAAGAGGGATTTTTTTTTTAAATGCATTGGTTTTGTCGTGAATTAAGAGCGTTTTTGTGATGCTGGTATGCAAAGAGAAACTTGTTCTATGTGCCTAAAGGTGAGCAAGATACTGCTCTGTTGATTATAATGGGGAATGACTCATATATAGCAGATGTGATGATGGGTGGGTACAAATATTAAATAATTCTGCTATTTTTACAGTTTTGCTGCATCTTATTTTTTTGCAAGATATTAAGGGACATTAAACGCAAAAAAAAATCTTTCTTGGTTCAGACATAATCAATGCCATCAGTAGTGACATTATTCTTCAAATCAGAGAAATAATATTTTTCATTCACACAGCCCCCACACCCTCACAGCGATCTCTTTCCCCTTCTAAACACTAATCTCCTCTCCCTGGTCCATATGCTCATCTGTACAATAAGCATCTCCTCAACTCCATCTCATTGTCTTTCCAACATACACAGCCTTGCATTCTGTGTTACCCCTTCTATCTGACAAATCTACATCACACCAGCACCTGGTGACCCTTAATCATTCTAATATGTACCTATAATCCTCAGTTATCCTTCCCTTCCCACACTAGACCTCCACTCTTTTCCTCATACAGAGTCCTCCTCATCCTTTCCATTAATTACAGTCTCTTTGTCACCCTCTAATCTTTGTATCTCATACACATCAGTCTTCTCCACCTCAAACCACTCTGAGACACACCTTCTTTACCATTTCTTGCCCTAATTCCTCACACATGAATCCTCTTATGTCCTCTTGTTTTTCCTTGTACACATCTCTTGCTTACTTTTCTCACCTCACCTTACCTCCTATACAGGGATGTATTTTGGCCTAGGCAAAAAAAGGCACTTGCCTAGGGCGGCATATTTTTTTGGGGGGCAGCACTTTTTGAGTCTCACTACCCACACACATACACACACTGCATTACATATGAACACTGCACTACACACACTCACTCACTCACTATATACCCACACACATACACACACTGCATTACATATGAACACTGCACTACACACACTCACCATATACACACACATATACACACATGCACACTTGAACATATCCATTTACTTTTGAAATGCCATGAAAAAAATCACATTACTCTACCAGAATCAGAGCAGCAGAATTGAGTGCCTAGGGCAGCACAAAACCTAAATACGCCACTGCTCTCATAGCATTTTCCTCCTCCCCCTAACACAAAGCATCCTCTTGACCCCCTTATACCTATCATACATAATCCCTCCTTGCCCTCCCAGCTCACAGTACAAACCTTTTATACAATCAATGAAGTCAATACAAACAACATAATAAAATGTCTCACTACATGATATTTTTGTGTAAAGGAAACATGCATACATATATGGTGGTACCATTTATTACACTATAGGATGTGAGGCCCATTTATCAAGCTCTGAATGGAGCTTGAGGGCCGCCAGATACAGCAGTTATGAAGCAGCGGTCTAAAGATCACTGCTTCATAACCCTGTCCGCCTGCTCTGATGAGGCGGACAGGAATCGCAACAATTCAACCCGATCGAGTACGATCGGGTTGATTGACAACTCCCTGCTGGCGGCCGATTGGCTGCGAGTCTGCAGGGGGTGGCATTGCAATGCGTATTGCTCTTCGCATTCAGCGATGTCTGTCGGACCTGATCCACACTGTTGGATCAGGTCCGACAGACATTTGATAATTCGGCCTCAATGTCATAAACTTTAACTCTGAGATACCATAGTACTACAGTTATGTCACTGTTGATGCCATTGATTATGTCATAGGTAATATTACTAGTGATGTCATTGATGATTTAGAATATAACATAATTTATGCTTACCTGATAAATTTATTTCTCTTGTAGTGTATCCAGTCCACGGATCATCCATTACTTATGGAATATATTCTCCTTCCCAACAGGAAGCTGCAAGAGTCCACCCACAGCAAAGCTGCTATATAGCTCCTCCCCTAACTGCCATATTCAGTCATTTGACCGAAAAACATGCAGAGAAAGGAAAAACCATAGGGTGCAGTGGTGACTGTAGTTCAAATGAAAAAATTACCTGCCTTAAAGTGACAGGGCGGGCCGTGGACTGGATACACTACAAGAGAAATAAATTTATCAGGTAAGCATAAATTATGTTTTCTCTTGTTAAGTGTATCCAGTCCACGGATCATCCATTACTTATGGAATACCAATACCAAAGCTAAAGTACACGGATGATGGGAGGGACAAGGCAGGTACTTAAACGGAAGTTACCACTGCCTGTAAAAAACCCTTTCTCCCAAAAATAGCCTCCGAAGAAGCAAGGTATCAAATTTGTTAAATTTGAAAAGTATGAAGCGCAGTCCAAGACTCCGTCTTGTAAATCTGTTCAACAGAAGCCACATTTAAAAAAGGCCCAAGTGAAAACCACAGCTCTAGTAGAATGAGCTGTAATCCCTTCAGGAGGCTGCTGTCCAGCAGTCTCATAAGCTAAATGAATTATGCTTTTTAACCAAAAAGACAGAGAGGCTGCTGAAGTCTTTTGACCTCTCCTCTGTCCAGAATAGACAACAAACAAGGTGAACGTTTGATGAAAACTGTAGTAGCTTGTAAATAAAACTTTAAAGCACAAACCACGTCCAATATTGTGTAATAGACGTTCCTTCTTTGAGGAAGGATTAGGATACAAGCATGGAACAACTATCTCTTGAGTGATGTACTTGTTAGATACCACCTTAGGAAAAAACACAGGTTGGTACGCAGGACTACCTTATCCGTACGAAGGACCAGATAAGGAGAATCACATTGTAACACAGATAACTTGGAGACTCTACGAGTCGAGGAATTAGCTACCCAAAAGGAACTTTCCAAGATAAAGATTGATATCTATGGAACAAAAAAGGTTCAAACGGAACTTCTTGAAGAACCTTAAGAATCAGGTTTAAGCTCCATGGCGGAGCAACAGTTTTAAACACAGGCTTGGATCTAACCAAAGCCTGACCAAATGCCTGAACGTCTAGAATACCTGCCAGACGCTTGTGCAAAAAAATAGACAGAGTAAAAATCTGTCCCCTTTTAAGGAATTAGCTGACAACCCTTTTCTCAAAAACATCTTGGAGAAAAGATAATATCCTGGGAATCCAGACTTTACTCCATGAGTAACCCTTGGATTCATAACAATCAGATATTTACACCATATCTATGTTCAATTTTCCTAGAGACAGGCTTTCATGTCTGTATTAAGGTATCAATGACTGACTCGGAGAAGCCATGCTTTGATAACATCAAGCGTTCAGTCTCCAGGCAGTCCATCTCAGATTGATTCTATTTAGATGGTTGAAAGGACCCTGAGGTAGAGGGACCTGTCTCTGAAGCAGAGACCGTGATGGAAAGGATGACATGTCCACCAGATCTGCATACCAGGTCCTGCGTGGCTACGCAGGCGCTGTCAAAAACACCAAAGCCCTCTCCTGCTTGGTCTTGACCTCCGGAGGAAATCCCACTCCCCCGGAAGAAAAGTCTGACGACTTAGAAAATCCACCTCCCAGTTCTCAACACCTGGGATATGGAAAGCTGATAGACAAGAGTGAGTCTCTGTCCAGTGAATTATTGTAAGACTTCTAACATCGCTAGGGAACTTCTGTTCCCCCTTGATGGCTGATGTAAGCCACAGTCGTGTATATTGTCCGACTGAGTATGATGTACCTCAGAGTTGCTAACTGAGGCCAAGTCTGAAGAGCATGGAATATCACTCCCAGTTCCAGAATATTTATTAGAAGGAGGGTCTCCTCCTAAGTCCACTATCCCTGAGCCTTCAGGGAGTTCCAGACTGCATCCCAACCTAAAAGGCTGGCATCTATTGTAACAATTGTCCCATCTGACCTGCGGAAGGTCATACCCTTGGACAGATGGACCCGACATAGTCACCAGAGAAGAGAATCTCTGGTCTCTTGGTCCAGGTTTAACAGGGGGACAAATCTGTGTAATCCCCGTTCCTCTGACTGAGCATGCATAGTTGCAGCGGTCTGAAATGTAGACGTGCAAACGGTACTATGTCCCTTGCCGCTACCATTAAGCCGATTTCATTCATGTACTGAGCCACCGAAGGGCGCGGATGGGATGAAAAAAACACGGCAGAAATTTAGAAACTTTGACAACCTGGACTCTGTCAGGTAAATTTTCATTTCTACAGAATCTATCAGAGTCCCTAGGAGGGAAACCCTTGAGATTGGGGATAGAGAACTCTTTCCTTGTTCACTTTCCACCCATGTGATCTCAGAAATGCCAGTACTACGTCCGTATGAGACTGGGCAATTTGGATGTTTGACGCCTGTATCAGGATGTCGTCTAAATAAGGGGCCACTTCTATGCCCCGCGGTCTAAGGACCGCCAAAGCGACCCCAGAACCTCCATAAAGATTCTTGGGGCTGTAGATATCCCAAAGGAAAGAGCTACAAACTGGTAATGCCTGTCTAGAAAGGCAAACCTGAAAAACGATGGTGATCTTTATGCATCACAATGTGAGGATAAGCATCCTTCAAATCCATTGTAGTCCTCTATTGACTCTCCTGGATCATAGTTAAGATGGTACGAATAGTTTCCATCTTAAATGACGGAATTCTGAGGAATTTGTTTAAAATCTTTAGATCCAAAATAGGTCTGAAGGTTCCCTCTCCTTGGGAACCACAAACAGATTTGAGTAAAAACTCTGTCCCTGTTCCTCTCTTGGAACTGGATGGATCTCGTACACAATGTAAGAATGCCTCCTTCTTTATCTGGTTTGCAGATAATTGTGAAAGGCGAAATCTCCCCTTTTTTTGGGGGGGAATCTTTGAAATCCAGAAGATATCTCTGGGATATAAATTCCAATGCCTAGGGATCCTGGGCATATCTTGCCCACGCCTGGGCAAAGAATGAAAGTCTGCCCCCTATAGGATCCGTTACCAGATAGGGGTCCGTTCCTTCATGCTGCCTTAGAGGCAGCAGCAGGCTCCTTGGCCTGCTTATCTTTGTTCCAGGTCCGATTGTCTCCAGACCACCTTGGACTGAGCAAAAATTCCCTCTTGTTTTGCCTTAGAGGAAGAGGATGCCACACCTGCCCTGAAGTTTTTAAAAGGTACGAAAATTAGACTTTTTTTTTTTTTTTTTTTTTTGCCCTTGATTTAGACCTATCCTGAGGAAGGGCATGACCTTTTCCTCCAGTGATATAAGCAATAATCTCCTTCAAACCAGGCCCGAATAGGGTCTGCCCCTTGAAGGGAAGTTAAGTAGCTTATTTATTAAAGTTACGACAGCTGA
The DNA here is from genome assembly GCF_027579735.1 of Bombina bombina. Classification (NCBI taxonomy): domain Eukaryota; kingdom Metazoa; phylum Chordata; class Amphibia; order Anura; family Bombinatoridae; genus Bombina; species Bombina bombina. Next base: position 63,892 of record NW_026511410.1, on the reverse strand, counting down.
CCATGATATAAGCCATAGCGCTCTGCGCGCCAGTATAGTAAAAAACAGAATTCTTAGCCGTTAGTCAAGTCAAATGAACAAGGCATCAGAAAACAAAGGAATTGGCTAGCATAAGCTTGTCAAATATATTCATCCAATGGAGTCGCTTAACTGTAAAGCCTCATCAAGAGACTCAACCCAGAACGCCGCAGCAGCAGTGACAGAAGCAATGTATGCAAGGGGCTGCAGGATAAAACCCTGTTGAATAAACATTTTTTATCCATTGGATCTAAAAAGCACAACTGTCCTCGTCAGAGGTAGTGGTACGCTTAGCTAGAGTAGAAACTCTTCTCTCCACCTTAGGAACTGTCTGCCAGAAGTCCCGTGTGGTGGTAACTATTAGAAAACATTCTTCTAAAAAATAGGAGGGGAAGAGAACGGCACACCTGGTCTATCCCATTCCTTATTAAAAAAATTTTTAGTAAACCTCTTTAGGTATTGGAAAAACATCAGTACACACCGGCACTGCATATTATTTATCCAGTCTACACAATTTCTCTGGCCCTGCGATTGTACACATTCATTCAGAGCAGCCAAAGCCTCCCTGAGCAACAAGTGGAGGTTCTCAAGCATAAATTTTAAATGTAGAAATATCAGAATCAGGTTAAATCATCTTCCCTGAGTCAAAAAAAAAATCACCCACAGACTAAGCATATTGTGAGGTAGTATCATACATGGTTCTTAAAGCGTCTGTATGCTCTGTATCTACCCCCAGAGCTAACTGCTTTCCTTTAATTTCAGGTAGTCTGACTAATACTGCTGCCAGAATATTATTCACCACCTTTGCCATGTCTTGTAAAATAAACGCTATGGGCGCCCTTGATGTACTTGGCGCCATTTGAGCGTGAGTCCCTGAAGCGGGAGTCGAAGGGTCTGACACGTGGGGAGAGTTAGTCGGCATAACTTTCCCCTCGACAGAATCCCCTGGTAAAGAAACGCTATGGGTGCCCTTGATGTACTTGGCGCCATTTGAGCGTGAGTCCCTAAAGCGGGAGTCAAAAGGTCTGACACGTGGGGAGAGTTAGTCGGCATAACTACCCCCACGACAGAATCCTCTGGTGATAATGTTTTTAAAGACAAAAAATGATCTTTATTGTTTAACATGAAATCAGTACATGTGGTACACATTCTAAGATGGGGTTCCACCATGGCTTTAAAACATAATGAACACAGAGCTTCCTCTATGTCAGACATGTTAGAACAGACTAATAATGAGACTAGTAAGCTTGGAAAACACTTTAAATCAAGTTAACAAGCAAATATATAAAACGTTACTGTGCCTTTAAGAGAAACAAGTTTTGCCAAAATTTGAAATAACAGTGAAAAAAAGGCAGTTAAACTAACAAAATTTTTACAGTGTATGTAACAAGTTAGCAGAGCATTGCACCCACTTGCAAATGGATGATTAACCCCTTAATACAAAAAACAGATTAACAAAACGAAAAATATGTTTTAAACAGTCATAACAGCTCCTACTTTTGAAGCCCTTTTGAGCCCTTCAGAGATGTCCTATAGCATGCAGGGGACTGCTGAGGGAAGCTGAATGTCACTGTTTGTAATTTTAACTGTACCAACTGTAACTCTTATACTATAACAGTGGAAAGCCTCAGGAAACTGTTTCTATGCAAAATTTAAGCCAGCCATGTGGAAAAAACTTAGGCCCCAATAAGTTTTATCACCAAACATATGTTAAAAAACGATTAAACATGCCAGCAAACGTTTTAAAACACATTTTTACAAGAGTATGTATCTCTATTAATAAGCCTGATACCAGTCGCTATCGCTGCATTTAAGGCTTTACTTACATTACTTCGGTATCAGCAGTATTTTCTTAGTCAATTCCATTCCTAGAAAAATATTTTACTGCACATACCTTATCTGCAGGAAAACCTGCACGCCATTCCCCCTCTGAAGTACCTCACTCCTCAGAATGTGTGAGAACAGCAAATGGATCTTAGTTACGTCTGCTAAGATCATAGAAAAACGCAGGCAGATTCTTCTTCCAAATACTGCCTGAGATAAACAGCACACTCCGGTGCCATTTAAAAATAACAAACTTTTGATTGAAGAATAAACTAAGTAGAAAGCACCACAGACTCTCACAACCTCCTATCTATGTTGAGGCTTGCAAGAGAATGACTGAATATGGCAGTTAGGGGAGGAGCTATATAGCAGCTTTGCTGTGGGTGGACTCTTGCAGCTTCCTGTTGGGAAGGAGAATATATTCCATAAGTAATGGATGATCCGTGGACTGGATACACTTAACAAGAGAAATAATTTTTCTGATCTATAGGATGATTCCCATGTTTGATGTCACTTAGTGATGCCATCAACAATGTCATGTGTGTAAGATCAGCAAGAATCCCGCACAATGGTATCAGCTTAACTATAAAGAGATATTTCAAAATTTAAACCATGATCTAGCAAAATGGAACCTATATTATCTATCTATTTCAGCCCGCATAAATGTTATAAAATCAATCATATTCCCAAAATTCTTGTTTTTGTTACAGAATCTACCATTGTTACTGCAGAAAAAGGATATTGACAGATATAATAAGGCATGTGCCTTCTTTATCTGGGGGAAAAGGAGGCCACGCATTGCATTTTATAAGCTAGCGCAGGAGAAGCAGTTCGGGGGCTTTGCATGTCCTAATATAAGGTATTATAATATCGTCTCGTTGGTCAAATTTGCCATAGACTGGCTCAGTAAAGCAGATTACGTTACCTATTACAATCTGGAAACAGAATTAATTAAGCCATTCAACCTGCAGGCTATTTTACACTATCCCCACAAACAATTACCAAGCAATGTTAGCAGACTAACAACCATTGTGAACATAGTGTCGACGTGGCAGAAATACTGTAAATTATTAGGTATAGAATATCAAATCTCTAGCCAGCTCCCGATCTGTGGTAACCCAGCATTTTCACCAGGCTATAGCAATGAGTTATTTTATGTATGGGAAAGTAAAGGGCTGATACGGTTATCACAACTGAAAGAATCACAAAGAGGCCCAATCAGATCGTTTGCAAGCGTGGCAAGTGAGTATAATCTGCCATCTAAACACTTTTACGCATATTTGCAGGTTCGTCACCTCATAAATGAATATGAAAAAAGGTTTGGTGAGAACTGGGCACAGACAAACATTGAGCCAGGTATTACATTATACAAAGCGGGCATCCGCTCAATATCAGTCTGGTATCAGTTCATTATGGTACAGGAAGGAGAATTACATATTAACCAGATTAAACAAAAAATGGTAAAGTACTTCCCACAACTCCAGGACAAAGATATAACAGACAGTGTAAGGAGAACAACAGAAGCAACAGATAGAATCAATTTAAGAGAGTCTCAATATAAGGTTATAAACAATTTCTACCTAACCCCAGCCAGAATTGCTAAATGGCCTCAACTTCATACGGTCTGCCCTAAATGTTATAGGGCTAACGCGGATATAGTGCATTATTTCTGGAGCTGCCCAAAGAGCAGACAATTTTGGAACAAAATCCAATATTGGATAAATAGAAATATAAACGACACGATAGAATTGGATATAAAGCATGTTTTTTTTCTGTATCCAGGACATAATATAGGAGCCAGATTATTTATAAATACAGTGATCTTGATTGCAAGAAATGAAATATGTAAAAAGTGGAAGCATAGAAATTCTCCATCTTTAAATGAATTCGTAAATCATATGAGAAGCCAGATCATGATAGAGACAATAGTACTGGATAAAGGGGCAGAAAACCCGGTCACAATATTTTTTAAGAAGTGGAAAAAGTACATCTTCGGATTATCTACTGCAGTTCAGTATCACATCTTATCCAGATTTCAAAATTCTATACCCTTTCTAGAACTAGTTGTAGCTGGTTCATTACCCTCAAATTGGATACGTAGGTAGTAAGATAGGGAAAGGGAAGGGAAAAAAAAGAGAAAAGGGATTTTTTTTTTTTTTCTCTTTCTCTCCCCCCCCTGCCCCCTCCCTGGGCAGTGTCGTTAACATCTTCAGATTCCAGATTCCTGGTAGTTGTTTCCGTTGTTCGATTTAATTTATTATGGGAGAGCTAGGTTTAGCCTCCCTGGGGGAAAGTAAGCAAATAAGTTAGATATAGAACAGGAAACCCTAAGAATCTGGTTAAGGAATAGTTCAATTCATTCGATGTGTATGTGTGTGTAAATAGAAGTTTCCTTATAGAAGGTTTGAGTAGGAAAAGGAAAATGGTGGTGGAGGGAGAAGCTATGATATTTCGGCAAATTTAATCTGTTACATGTGGAAAGAGGTGTAAAGGGTACACAAATTGGAAATGTATTTTTATATATAGTATTTAAGATGTGATTTCATACTGATTGTAAAAGAAACAGACATATGTGGATTTTCTTTCTGGAATGTAATGTTTTTTTTTCCTTTGGCTTCACCCTCAATAAAAAGAATTATTAAAAAAAAAAAAAACAATGTCATGTGTGATTGAATAAGTGATGTCATTGAAAATGTAATGTAAAGCATCCATTTTTCATATTTTTTTATAGCCCATCATAGTCATATATAACCTATTTTGAAGCAATCTTTAAATATAAAATCTTACTCCTGGATTTTATCTGCAGGTGAAGATTATTGACACAAAAATAAAATGGTTAGCTAGGACCTGGTTTCTTCTTATTTGTATTTACTTGACTCTTAAATAAACAAATGCTTTGCATGACCTTGACGGCTAAAACCACCCTTGTCTGCCACCAAGTCAAATTAGCTGACTCACTGCCCACGCAATATTGACTTTATTATGTGTAATACTATTTGCACATTAATGAGAATGAATGGCTCTCATTTAATACAATTCTTGTTAGTTCTTGACCTGATCCAAGCATTTGCCTTATTCCTCATCACCTAATGAAATTCAGCATTTATATTTTCAGAGATATGATAGCCACAGCTTGCTTTCAAATTTGAATTATTATTGTGCATTCTTAAAAATGCATATCTATGATTTTAGTAATTGTGAAATTACTAAAATGTAAATGTTATGGAGCGTTATTGTCATGTGAAAGCCGTAAACCTTACCTTCTTGCGTTCCCATTACATGTAAAGTATTTTCATTTTTCATCCTTGCTAATTAATGTTATCATTACTATTACAAATCCCAATGTGTGTATGGGTAAGGCAGTTCTAGTGAGTTACTTCTAAAGGATGGGTGAATGTTTTGCATTAACAATCGAAAAATCAAACACGTTTGAACATATTCGTTAATTCATTTTGAATTTTGAATGTTTGCATAATATTTCTAATGCTTTCTTCAAATGTAATATTCAATTCAAATTTTTCTAATTCAATTTGAATTATGCAATATTCAAATTAAAAAAATAAAAATCTACATGCTCTCTTTAATTGTAATATCCAAATTATGCAATATATGAAATAGCGACATTCAAATTGATATATTTGTTTCTATTATGTATAAATTTACTAAATTCCCTACAACATGAATTATTGAACTTCTGAACAGTATTAGATAAATAGAATGTTACATTCGTAATTTCGAATGTGGATATTCGGTCTAATTATGAATATTTAAAAACAAAAGTAATATTTGAAAAACGGAAATAACATTTGATTACCAAATTTTAATAGATTTTCATTCTTATTAACATTCAATTGTCCAAAATGAATGTCTGCAGGCCTATTTGTTCTTCCAAACGAATTACAGTTTCAGCACATTCGCCCATTCTGAGTTACTTCCCCTCAGCTAATTAATCGTTTTGGTAAAGGTTTCGGATGTAAACCTCTGACTGTGATCACTGTGTCATAAATCATACCACCTTAACACTGCTATTTAGTTTTCCACCTTAAATCTCTCATCTGCTCCATCAGGTGTATAAAAGTCTCCTCCTCTTCCACTTTATTGCTGGCTTGATGAAGTTCCTCTCCAGACTCTCTGTGTATACTGATACAACAAATTGTAGAAATAACTTTGTTTCAGGTTTTTGCTACTTTAAAGGGACAGTCTACACCAGAATTGTTATTGTTTTAAAATATAGATAATCCCTTTATTACCCATTCCCCAGTTTTGCATAACCAACACAGTTATAATAATATACTTTTAACCTCTGTGATTATCTTGTATCTAAGCCTCTGCAAACTGCCCCTTTTTTCAGTTCTTTTGACAGACTTGCAGTCTAGCCAATCAGTGCCTGCTCCCAGATAACTTCACATGCACGAGCACAGTGTTATCTATATGAAATTTGTGAACTAACACCCTCTAGTGGTGAAAAACTGTTAAAATGCAATCTGAAAAGAGGTGGGCTTCAAGGTCTAAGAAATTAGCATATGAACCTCCTAGGTTAAGCTTTCAACTAAGAATACCAAGAGATCAAAGCAAAATTGGTTATAAAAGTAAATTGGAAAATTGTTTAAAATTACATGCTCTATCTGAATCATGAAAGTTTATTTTGGCCTAGACTGTCTCTTTAAACTACACTCCATCAACAGCTGTGCCTCTAACCTCACCTTCCAGCAACTATCATTACTATTTGACCGAGCAGCACAAATTCCTCTTACAGCTTGCAGCGTCTCTTACACAGACTTCCCCTTTACCTCTGCAAGGCATCTCAGCAGCATATGTACAAGGTTCCGTGAGTACTGCAATTAGCTGCATATTTACATTGCTCTGTTTGTACCAACTAGCACTCACTCAACATTAGTTTGTGTACCAGTTTGTGTTATAAATTGTGCTGCAAATTACCTTTTCCAGTTTATAGTGATCATCGCCACAGATTCAGCCTACACCTGTTGTTGACCTATTTTCCAATTCCCTTTGCCTATGTAACTAAAGAAACCTATATTTCCTATATATCTTATCTCTAGTTACTCAGGCCAGATTACTCCAATTATATTGTAATAGTTTGCAAGTTTTGCAGATCTCTAAATATAACTGTAACATCTAAACTTTTATTACGCACTATATTGTGCCAGGATTGTTAAATCTCTTAAAGCCACAGGTTATCATTACATATTAAACCAGCCTTACAATTTTGTTTTGAGAAATGGATCATGCAGATATGACCCCACATTTGCACAGTCTCAACCAACGACTAGATAACCTGACTTAGAGACCTCCAGGGTGAAAATCAAAATCTCAAGGCCTGTTTAAAGTAGGTCCTTCCCTCTAAGTCAGCAGCTACTGAGTCACATACAGAGCCTCAGGTCTCACATCCAGAAAATGTTTCTGGTGACCGTAGTACTATCAGACAATTCAGGAATGGTTGTCTCCTTCTCTTCTAATTGAAACCCAGAACCTACCCCACAGATAGGTCTAAGGTCTTTACTATGCTTTCCTACCTAAAGGGTGAACCGTGAGCTTGGGCAGACTCCTTCTATGAGTCCCAGGACCCTATTTTGAATTCATTAGATGCCTTCTTAAAGGTAATGACATGTCTCTATGACGACCCCTACAGGCAGATTACAGCAGAAACAAAACTGAGGAATATGAAACAACTAAACAATCCTGTCGAAGAATACATCACCCAATTTAAAATTTGGGCCAGAGATTCCATCTGGAATGAGGTTTCTTTAAAAAATCAGTACAGGCTCGGCCTCTCTGATGACATAAAGGATGAGCTTTCAAGAACTGGCATTCCGGATCATCTGTAAGACCCGTACACCCTCACTATTACTATAGATAGAAGGTTTAGAGAGGGCAAACTAGAAAAATCTTCCAACACCCTCCCTGTACGTAGACAACCCCCAACAACCATTGACAATGTGGAACAACCAATGGAAATTAGTTTCTTAAGGGGTCCACTTACCCCACAAGAAAAAAATAGATGCCGAACTCTAAACTTGTGTCTGTACTGTGCAGCAGCAGACCACATTGTTAAGGATTGCTCTTTCCTATTAAAACAAAAAGCTGGTAAGAATGCAAACCATTTCTAGTCTTTTTACGCTAAATCTAAACCATCCTCATACATCATGCTTCCCTTGTCTTTACAGTGGGACCAATGCAGAATCAACAGTGAAGCCATCATTGACTCAGGGGCTTGTAGAAATTTCATAGAGAGTAAATTGGTGTATAACAATAAAATCCCTTATCATTCAAAAAGTACTCAGTTGCCGCTTACAGTTATTGACGGTACACATTTATCCACTGGGTCAGTCATACAACAAACGATTCCTCTACTTGTTTTGTTATCATATGCTGCTAATATACACATATGTTGTATCAAGAGTTAGCTGGATCTTTCTTGTTGTTATTCTTCAAGTACTCACCTTAGGTCATATAAAGTTGATATTATGTTGTTAACATTATATTTTTAATACGTATATCATCATACGAACATGTTAGTACTAAGATTGTGTTGCTTCAAGTGTACAATAGGTTATTAGTAGACATGTGCACGGCTAAAAAATTCGGTTCGTTTTCGGTTCGGATCGATTCAGACTTTTCGAATTTCGGTTCAGATCGAATTGGATTCGGCAAAATTTGAATAAATTCGTTTCGGATTTATTCGGATCTGAATAAATTCATTTCGGATTTATTCGGATTCGGCTGAATTCGGTTCTATTCGGTTCCAAAATTCTGTATGTTTTAGTACACTAAGTCACTAACACCCATAAACTACCTATGAACCACTAAACCGAGGCCCCCCAACATCGCAAACCCTATAATAACATTATTTAACCCCTAATCTGCCGATCGGATATCGCCGCAACCTACATTATAACTATTAACCCCTAATCTGCTGTCCCTAACATCGCCGACCCCTACATTATAGTTATTAACCCCTAATCTGCCCCCCCCAACGTCGCTGCAATCTAACTACAAGTATTAACCCCTAATCTGCCGACCCGATATCGCCGCCGCCTACATTATAGCTATTAACCCCTAATCTGCTGTCCCTAACACCGCCGACCCCTACATTATAGTTATTAACCCCTAATCTGCCCCCCCCAACGTCGCCGCAATCTAACTACAAGTATTAACCCCTAATCTGCCGACCCGATATCGCCGCCGCCTACATTATAGCTATTAACCCCTAATCTGCTGTTCCTAACACCGCCGACCCCTACATTATAGTTATTAACCCCTAATCTGCCCCCCCAACGTCGCCGCAATCTAACTACAAGTATTAACCCCTAATCTGCCGACCCGATATCGCCGCCGCCTACATTATAGCTATTAACCCCTAATCTGCTGTCCCTAACACCGCCGACCCCTACATTATAGTTATTAACCCCTAATCTGCCCCCCCCAAAGTCGCCGCAATCTAACTACAAGTATTAACCCCTAATCTGCCGACCCGATATCGCCGCCGCCTACATTATAGCTATTAACCCCTAATCTGCTGTCCCTAAGACCGCCGACCCCTACATTATAGTTATTAACCTCTAATCTGCCCCCCCCAACGTCGCCGCAATCTAACTACAAGTATTAACCCCTAATCTGCCGACCCGATATCGCCGCCGCCTACATTATAGCTATTAACCCCTAATCTGCTGTCCCTAACACCGCCGACCCCTACATTATAGTTATTAACCCCTAATCTGCCCCCCCCAACGTCGCCACAATCTAACTACAAGTATTAACCCCTAATCTGCCGACCGCAAATCGCCGCCACTATAATAAATGTATTAACCCCTAAACCGCCGCACTCCCGCCTCGCAAACACTATAATACATTTTATTAACCCCTAATCTGCCCTCCCTAACATCGCCGCCACCTACCTACAATTATTAACCCCTAATCTCCCGCCCCCAGCGTCACCACTACTATAATAAGGTTATTAACCCCTAAACCTAAGTCTAACCCTAACCCTAACACCCCCCTAACATAAATATAATTTAAATAAAACTAAATAAATTTACTATAGTTAATTAAATGAATCCTATTTAAAACTAAATACTTACCTGTAAAATAAACCCTAATATAGCTGCAATATAACTAATAGTTACATTGTAGCTATTTTAGCATTTATATTTATTTTACAGGCAACTTTGTATTTATTTTAACTAGGTACAATAGTTATTAAATAGTTAATAACTATTTAATAACTACCTAGCTAAAATAAATACAAATTTACCTGTAAAATAAATCCTAACCTAAGTTACAATTAAACCTAACACTACACTATAATTAAATAAATGAATCCTATTTAAAACTAAATACTTACCTGTAAAATAAACCCTAATATAGCTGCAATATAACTAATAGTTACATTGTAGCTATTTTAGCATTTATATTTATTTTACAGGCAACTTTGTATTTATTTTAACTAGGTACAATAGCTATTAAATAGTTATTGACTAATTAATAGCTACCTAGTTAAAATAATTACAAAATTACCTGTAAAATAAATCCTAACCTAAGTTACACTTAAACCTAACACTACACTATCATTAAATAAATTAACTACAAGTACCTACAATTATCTACAATTAAATAAACTAAAGTACAAAAACCCCCCCACTAAATTACAAAAAAAAACAAACACTAAATTACAAAAAATAAAAAAATATTACAAGAATTTTAAACTAATTACACCTAATCTAAGCCCCCTAATAAAATAACAAAGCCCCCCAAAATAAAAAAAAATGCCCTACCCTATACTAAATTACAAAAGTTAACAGCTCTATTACCTTACCAACCCTTAAAATGGCCTTTTGCGGGGCATGCCCCAAAGAAAACAGCTCTTTTGCCTGTAAAAAAAACACAATACCCCCCCCCCCACATTACAACCCACCACCCACATACCCCTACTCTAACCCAAACCCCCCTTAAATAAACCTAACACTACCCCCCTGAAGATCTCCCTACCTTGAGTCGTGTTCACCCAGCCGGGCCGAAGTCTTCATCCAATGGGGCAGAAGAGGACATCCAGACTGGCAGAAGTCTTCATCCAAGCGGGGCAAGAAGAGGTCTTCCATCCATCATACAAGTACCAAAATACAAACAAACACTAAATTACCAAAAATAATAAAATATTACAATAATTTTAAACTAATTACACCTAATCTAAGCCCCCTACTAGCTATTAATATAGCTACAATATAACTAATAGTTACATTGTAGCAATTTTAGGATTTATATTTATTTTACAGGCAACTTTGTATTTATTTTAACTAGGTACAATAGTTATTAAATAGTTAATAACTATTTAATAGCTACCTAGCTAAAATAAATACAAATTTACCTGTAAAATAAATCATAACCTAAGTTACAATTACACCTAACACTACACTATCATTAAATTAATTAAATAAATGAATCCTATATAAATCTAAAGACTTACCTGTAAAATAAACCCTAATATAGCTGCAATATAACTAATAGTTACATTGTAGCTATTTTAGCATTTATATTTATTTTACAGGCAACTTTGTATTTATTTTAACTAGGTTCAATAGCTATTAAATAGATATTGACTATTTAATAGCTACCTAGTTAAAATAATTACAAAATTACCTGTAAAATAAATCCTAACCTAAGTTACAATTAAACCTAACACTACACTATCATTAAATAAATTAACTACAAGTACCTACAATTAAATACAATTAAATAAACTAAACTAAAGTACAAAAAAACCCCCACTAAATTACAAAAACTAAAAAAATATTACAAGAATTTTAAACTAATTTCACCTAATCTAAGCCCCCTAATAAAATAACAAAGCCCCCCAAAATAAAAAAATGCCCTACCCTATACTAAATTACAAAAGTTAACAGCTCTATTACCTTACCAGCCCTTAAAAGGGCCTTTTGCGGGGGCATGCCCCAAAGAAAACAGCTCTTTTGTCTGTAAAAAAAAACCACAATACCCCCCCCACATTACAACCCACCACCCACATACCCCTACTCTAACCCAAACCCCTCTTAAATAAACCTAACACTACCCCCCTGAAGATCTCCCTACCTTGAGTCGTGTTCACCCAGCCAGGCCGAAGTCTTCATCCGATGGGGCAGAAGAGGACATCCAGACTGGCAGAAGTCTTCATCCAAGCGGGGCAAGAAGAGGTCTTCCATCCATCAGAAAAGTACCAAAAAACAAACAAACACTAAATTAACAAAAAACATAATTTATGCTTACCTGATAAATTTATTTCTCTTGTAGTGTATCCAGTCCACGGATCATCCATTACTTATGGAATATATTCTCCTTCCCAACAGGAAGTTGCAAGAGTCCACCCACAGCAAAGCTGCTATATAGCTCCTCCCCTAACTGTCATGTTCAGTCATTCGACCGAAAACATGCAGAGAAAGGAAAAACCATAGGGTGCAGTGGTGACTGTAGTTCAAATGAAAAAATTACCTGCCTTAAAGTGACAGGGTGGGCCGTGGACTGGATACACTACAAGAGAAATAAATTTATCAGGTAAGCATAAATTATGTTTTCTCTTGTTAAGTGTATCCAGTCCACGGATCATCCATTACTTATGGAATACCAATACCAAAGCTAAAGTACACGGATGATGGGAGGGACAAGGCAGGTACTTAAACGGAAGTTACCACTGCCTGTAAAAAACCCTTTCTCCCAAAAATAGCCTCCGAAGAAGCAAGGTATCAAATTTGTTAAATTTGAAAAAGTATGAAGCGCAGACCAAGACTCCGTCTTGTAAATCTGTTCAACAGAAGCCACATTTAAAAAAGGCCCAAGTGAAAACCACAGCTCTAGTAGAATGAGCTGTAATCCCTTCAGGAGGCTGCTGTCCAGCAGTCTCATAAGCTAAATGAATTATGCTTTTTAACCAAAAAGACAGAGAGGCTGCTGAAGTCTTTTGACCTCTCCTCTGTCCAGAATAGACAACAAACAAGGTGAACGTTTGATGAAAACTGTAGTAGCTTGTAAGTAAAACTTTAAAGCACAAACCACGTCCAATATTGTGTAATAGACGTTCCTTCTTTGAGGAAGGATTAGGATACAAGCATGGAACAACTATCTCTTGAGTGATGTTCTTGTTAGATACCACCTTAGGAAAAAACCCAGGTTGGTACGCAGGACTACCTTATCCGTACAAAGGACCAGATAAGGAGAATCACATTGTAACACAGATAACTTGGAGACTCTACGAGTCGAGGAAATAGCTACCCAAAGGAACTTTCCAAGATAAAGATTGATATCTATGGAACAAAAAAGGTTCAAACGGAACTTCTTGAAGAACCTTAAGAACCAGGTTTAAGCTCCATGGCGGAGCAACAGTTTTAAACACAGGCTTGGATCTAACCAAAGCCTGACCAAATGCCTGAACGTCTAGAATACCTGCCAGACGCTTGTGCAAAAAAATAGACAGAGTAAAAATCTGTCCCTTTTAAGGAATTAGCAGACAACCCTTTTCTCAAAAACATCTTGGAGAAAATATAATATCCTGGGAATCCAGACTTTACTCCATGAGTAACCCTTGGATTCATAACAATCAGATATTTACACCATATCTATGTTCAATTTTCCTAGAGACAGGCTTTCATGTCTGTATTAAGGTATCAATGACTGACTCGGAGAAGCCATGCTTTGATAACATCAAGCGTTCAGTCTCCAGGCAGTCCATCTCAGATTGATTCTATTTAGATGGTTGAAAGGACCCTGAGGTAGAGGGACCTGTCTCAGAAGCAGAGACCGTGATGGAAAGGATGACATGTCCACCAGATCTGCATACCAGGTCCTGCGTGGCTACGCAGGCGCTGTCAAAAACACCAAAGCCCTCTCCTGCTTGGTCTTGACCTCCGGAGGAAATCCCACTCCCCCGGAAGAAAAGTCTGACGACTTAGAAAATCCACCTCCCAGTTCTCAACACCTGGGATATGGATAGCTGATAGACAAGAGTGAGTCTCTGTCCAGTGAATTATTGTAAGACTTCTAACATCGCTAGGGAACTTCTGTTCCCCCTTGATGGCTGATGTAAGCCACAGTCGTGTATATTGTCCGACTGAGTATGATGTACCTCAGAGTTGCTAACTGAGGCCAAGTCTGAAGAGCATGGAATATCACTCCCAGTTCCAGAATATTTATTAGAAGGAGGGTCTCCTCCTAAGTCCACTATCTCTGAGCCTTCAGGGAGTTCCAGACTGCATCCCAACCTAAAAGGCTGGCATCTATTGTAACAATTGTCCCATCTGACCTGCGATGGTCATACCCTTGGACAGATGGACCCGACATAGTCACCAGAGAAGAGAATCTCTGGTCTCTTGGTCCAGGTTTAACAGGGGGACAAATCGGTGTAATCCCCGTTCCTCTGACTGAGCATGCATAGTTGCAGCGGTCTGAAATGTAGACGTGCAAACGGTACTATGTCCCTTGCCGCTACCATTAAGCCGATTTCATTCATGTACTGAGCCACCGAAGGGCGCGGATGGGATGAAAAACACGGCAGAAATTTAGAAACTTTGACAACCTGGACTCCGTCAGGTAAATTTTCATTTCTACAGAATCTATCAGAGTCCCTAGGAGGGAAACCCTTGAGATTGGGGATAGAGAACTCTTTCCTTGTTCACTTTCCACCCATCTGATCTCAGAAATGCCAGTACTACGTCCGTATGAGACTTGGCAATTTGGATGTTTGACGCCTGTATCAGGATGTCGTCTAAATAAGGGGCCACTTCTATGCCCCGCAGCCTAAGGACCGCCAAAGCGACCCCAGAACCTCCATAAAGATTCTTGGGGCTGTAGATATCCCAAAGGAAAGAGCTACAAACTGGTAATGCCTGTCTGGAAAGGCAAACCTGAAAAACGATGGTGATCTTTATGCATCACAATGTGAGGATAAGCATCCTTCAAATCCATTGTAGTCCTCTATTGACTCTCCTGGATCATAGTTAAGATGGTACGAATAGTTTCCATCTTAAATGACGGAATTCTGAGGAATTTGTTTAAGATCTTTAGATCCGAAATAGGTCTGAAGGTTCCCTCTCCTTGGGAACCACAAACAGATTTGAGTAAAAACGCTGTCCCTGTTCCTCTCTTGGAACTGGATGGATCTCGTACACAATGTAAGAATGCCTCCTTCTTTATCTGGTTTGCAGATAATTGTGAAAGGCGAAATCTCCCCTTTTTTGGGGGGGGAATCTTTGAAATCCAGAAGATATCTCTGGGATATAAATTCCAATGCCTAGGGATCCTGGGCATCTCTTGCCCACGCCTGGGCGAAGAATGAAAGTCTGCCCCCTATAGGATCTGTTACCGGATAGGGGTCCGTTCCTTCATGCTGCCTTAGAGGCAGCAGCAGGCTCCTTGGCCTGCTTATCTTTGTTCCAGGTCTGATTGTCTCCAGACCGCCTTGGACTGAGCAAAAATTCCCTCTTGTTTTGCCTTAGAGGAAGTGGATGCCACACCTGCCCTGAAGTTTTAAAAGGCACGAAAATTAGACCTTTTTTGGCCCTTGATTTGGACCTATCCTGAGGAAGGGCATGACCTTTTCCTCCAGTGATATAAGCAATAATCTCCTTCAAACCAGGCCCGAATAGGGTCTGCCCCTTGAAGGGAAGTTAAGTAGCTTATTTATTAAAGTCACGACAGCTGACCATGATATAAGCCATAGCGCTCTGCGCGCCAGTATAGTAAAAAATAGAATTCTTAGCCGTTAGTCTAGTCAAATGAACAAAGGCATCAGAAAACAAAGGAATTGGCTAGCATAAGCTTGTCAAATATATTCATCCAATGGAGTCGTTAACTGTAAAGCCTCATCAAGAGACTCAACCCAGAACGCCGCATCAGCAGTGACAGAAGCAATGTATGCAAGGGGCTGCAGGATAAAACCCTGTTGAATAAACATTTTTTATCCATTGGATCTAAAAAGCACAACTGTCCTCGCCAGAGGTAGTGGTACGCTTAGCTAGAGTAGAAACTCTTCTCTCCACCTTAGGAACTGTCTGCCAGAAGTCCCGTGTGGTGGTAACTATTAGAAAACATTCTTCTCAAAAATAGGAGGGGAAGAGAACGGCACACCTGGTCTATCCCATTCCTTATTAATTTTTTTTTAGTAAACCTCTTTAGGTATTGGAAAAACATCAGTACACACCGGCACTGCATATTATTTATCCAGTCTACATAATTTCTCTGGCCCTGCGATTGTACACATTCATTCAGAGCAGCCAAAGCCTCCCTGAGCAACAAGTGGAGGTTCTCAAGCATAAATTTTAAATGTAGAAATATCAGAATCAGGTTAAATCATCTTCCCTGAGTCAAAAAAATCACCCACAGACTAAGCATATTGTGAGGTAGTATCATACATGGTTCTTAAAGCGTCTGTATGCTCTGTATCTACCCCCAGAGCTATCTGCTTTCCTTTAATTTCAGGTAGTCTGACTAATACTGCTGTCAGAGTATTATTCACCACCTTTGCCATGTCTTGTAAAATAAACGCTATGGGCGCCCTTGATGTACTTGGCGCCATTTGAGCGTGAGTCCCTGAAGCGGGAGTCGAAGGGTCTGACACGTGGGGAGAGTTAGTCGGCATAACTTTCCCCTCGACAGAATCCCCTGGTAAAATAAACGCTATGGGTGCCCTTGATGTACTTGGCGCCATTTGAGCGTGAGTCCCTAAAGCGGGAGTCAAAAGGTCTGACACGTGGGGAGAGTTAGTCGGCATAACTACCCCCACGACAGAATCCTCTGGTGATAATGTTTTTAAAGACAAAAAATGATCTTTATTGTTTAACATGAAATCAGTACATCTGGTACACATTCTAAGATGGGGTTCCACCATGGCTTTAAAACATAATGAACACAGAGCTTCCTCTATGTCAGACATGTTAGAACAGACTAATAATGAGACTAGTAAGCTTGGAAAACACTTTAAATCAAGTTAACAAGCAAATATATAAAACGTTACTGTGCCTTTAAGAGAAACAAATTTTGTCAAAATTTGAAAAACAGTGAAAAACAGTGAAAAAAGGCAGTAAAACAAACGAAATTTTTACAGTACATGTAATAAGGTAACAGAGCATTGCACCCACTTGCAAATGGATGATTAACCCCTTAATGCAAAAAACAGATCAAAAAAACGACATAGACGTTTTTAAAAACAGAGACAACAAAACTGCCACAGCAGAGCTGTGGATTACCTTCCCTATAAACTATTCTGGAAGTCTTTTTAGCCCTTTAGAAATGTCCTGTAGTATTCATGGGACTGCTGAGGGAATCTGGATGATTCATTTTGTAATTTTAACTGCGCAAAAAAGCGCTAAATTAGGCCCCTCCCACTCATATTACAACAGTGGGAAGCTTCAGCTAACTGTTTCTATGCAAAATTTAAGCCAGCCATGTGGAAAAAACTTAGGCCCCAATAAGTTTTATCACCAAACATATGTTAAAAAACGATTAAACATGCCAGCAAACGTTTTAAAACACATTTTTACAAGAGTATGTATCTCTATTAATAAGCCTGATACCAGTCGCTTTTACTGCATTTAAGGCTATACCAACATTACAGTGTTATCACCAATGTACGTTAAAAAACGATTAAACATGCCAGCAAACGTTTTAAAACACATTTTTATAAGAGTATGTATCTCTATTAATAAGCCTGATACCAGTCGCTATCGCTGCATTTAAGGCTTTACTTACATTACTTCGGTATCGGCAGTATTTTCGTAGTTAATTCCATTCCTAGAAAAATATTTTACTGCACATACCTTATCTGCAGGAAAACCTGCACGCCATTCCCCCTCTGAAGTACCTCACTCCTCAGAATGTGTGAGAACAGCAAATGGATCTTAGTTACGTCTGCTAAGATCATAGAAAAACGCAGGCAGATTCTTCTTCCAAATACTGCCTGAGATAAACAGCACACTCCGGTGCCATTTAAAAATAACAAACTTTTGATTGAAGAATAAACTAAGTATAAAACACCACAGACTCTCACGACCTCCTATCTATGTTGAGGCTTGCAAGAGAATGACTGAATATGGCAGTTAGGGGAGGAGCTATATAGCAGCTTTGCTGTGGGTGGACTCTTGCAACTTCCTGTTGGGAAGGAGAATATATTCCATAAGTAATGGATGATCCGTGGACTGGATACACTTAACAAGAGAAATAATAAAATATTACAATAATTTTAAACTAATTACACCTAATCTAAGCCCCCTACTAGCTATTAATATAGCTACAATATAACTAATAGTTACATTGTAGCTATTTTAGGATTTATATTTATTTTATAGGCAACTTTGTATTTATTTTAACTAGGTACAATAGTTATTAAATATTTAATAACTATTTAATAACTACCTAGCTAAAATAAATATAAATTTACCTGTAAAATAAATCCTAACCTAAGTTACAATTACACCTAACACTACACTATCATTACATTAATTAAATAAATGAATCCTATTTAAAACTAAATACTTACCTGTAAAATAAACCCTAATATAGCTACAATATAACTAATAGTTACATTGTAGCTATTTTAGCATTTATATTTATTTTACAGGCATCTTTGTATTTATTTTAACTAGGTAAAATAGCTATTAAATAGATATTTACTGTTTAATAGCTACCTAGTTAAAATAATTACAAAATTACCTGTAAAATAAATCCTAACCTAAGTTACAATTAAACCTAACACTACACTATCATGAAATAAATTAAATAAATTAACTACAAGTACCTACAATTAAATACAATGAAATAAACTAAACTAAAGTACAAAAAAACAAACACTAAATTACAAAAAATAAAAAAATATTACAAGATTTTTAAACTAATTACACCTAATCTAAGCCCCCTAATAAAATAACAAAGCCCCCCAAAATAAAAAAAATGCCCTACCCTATACTAAATTACAAAAGTTAACAGCTCTATTACCTTACCAGCCCTTAAAAGGGCCTTTTGCGGGGGCATGCCCCAAAGAAAACAGCTCTTTTGCCTGTAAAAAAAAACACAATACCCCCCCCCACATTACAACCCACCACCCACATACCCCTACTCTAACCCAAACCCCCCTTAAATAAACCTAACACTACCCCCCTGAAGATCTCCCTACCGTGTCTTCACCCAGCGGGCCGAAGTCTTCATCCGATGGGGCAGAAGAGGACATCCAGACCGGCAGAAGTCTTCATCCAAGCAGGGCAAGAAGAGGTCTTCCATCCATCAGAAGTGTTGATCCAGGCGGCATCTTCTCTGTTCATCCATCCGGAGCGGAGCGGCAGCATCCTGAAGAGACATCCGACGCAGAGCATCCTCTTCTTTCTTGATCCGACGACTCAGTGATTGTACCTTTAAGTGACGTCATCCAAGATGGCGTCCCTTGAATTCCGATTGGCTGATAGGATTCTATCAGCCAATCGGAATTAAGGTAGGAAAAATCTGATTGGCTGATTCAATCAGCCAATCAGATTCAAGTTCAATCCGATTGGCTGATCCAATCAGCCAATCAGATTGAACTCGCATTCTATTGGCTGATCGGAACAGCCAATAGAATGTGAGGTCAATCTGATTGGCTGATTGGATCAGCCAATCGGATTGAACTTGAATCTGATTGGCTGATTCCATCAGCCAATCAGAATATTCCTACCTTAATTCCGATTGGCTGATAGAATCCTATCAGCCAATCGGAATTCAAGGGACACCATCTTGGATGACGTCACTTAAAGGTACAGTCATTGAGTCGTCGGATCAAGAAAGAAGAGGATGCTCTGCGTCGGATGTCTATTCAGGATGCTGCCGCTCCGCTCCGGATGGATGAACAGAGAAGATGCCGCCTGGATCAAGACTTCTGATGGATGGAAGACCTCTTCTTGCCCCGCTTGGATGAAGACTTCTGCCGGTCTGGATGTCCTCTTCTGCCCCATCGGATGAAGACTTCGGCCCGCTGGGTGAAGACACGGTAGGGAGATCTTCAGGGGGGTAGTGTTAGGTTTATTTAAGGGGGGTTTGGGTTAGAGTAGGGGTATGTGGGTGGTGGGTTGTAATGTGGGGGGGGGTATTGTGTTTTTTTTTACAGGCAAAAGAGCTGTTTTCTTTGGGGCATGCCCCCGCAAAAGGCCCTTTTAAGGGCTGGTAAGGTAATAGAGCTGTTAACTTTTGTAATTTAGTATAGGGTAGGGCATTTTTTTATTTTGGGGGGCTTTGTTATTTTATTAGGGGGCTTAGATTAGGTGTAATTAGTTTAAAATTCTTGTAATTTTTTTTATTTTTTGTAATTTAGTGTTTGTTTTTTTGTACTTTAGTTTAGTTTATTTCATTGTATTTAATTGTAGGTACTTGTAGTTAATTTATTTAATGTATTTCATGATAGTGTAGTGTTAGGTTTAATTGTAACTTAGGTTAGGATTTATTTTACAGGTAATTTTGTAATTATTTTAACTAGGTAGCTATTAAACAGTACATATCTATTTAATAGCTATTGTACCTAGTTAAAATAAATACAAAGTTGCCTGTAAAATAAATATAAATCCTAAAATAGCTACAATGTAACTATTAGTTATATTGTAGCTATATTAGGGTTTATTTTGCAGGTAAGTATTTAGTTTTAAATAGGATTCATTTATTTAATTAATTTAATGATAGTGTAGTGTTAGGTATAATTATAACTTAGGTTAGGATTTATTTTACAGGTAAATTTGTATTTATTTTAACTAGGTAGTTATTAAATAGTTATTAACTATTTAATAACTATTGTACCTAGTTAAAATAAATACAAAGTTGCCTGTAAAATAAATATAAATCCTAAAATAGCTACAATGTAACTATTAGTTGTAGCTATATTAATAGCTAGTAGGGGGCTTAGATTAGGTGTAATTAGTTTAAAATTATTGTAATATTTTATTATTTTTGGTAATTTAGTGTTTGTTTGTTTTTTGGTACTTTTCTGATGGATGGAAGACATCTTCTTGCCCCGCTTGGATGAAGACTTCTGCCGGTCTGGATGTCCTCTTCTGCCCCATCGGATGAAGACTTCGGCCCGGCTGGGTGAACACAACTCAAGGTAGGGAGATCTTCAGGGGGGTAGTGTTAGGTTTATTTAAGGAGGGTTTGGGTTAGAGTAGGGGTATGTGGGTGGTGGGTTGTAATGTGGGGGGGGGGGTATTGTGTTTTTTTTTACAGGCAAAAGAGCTGTTTTCTTTGGGGCATGCCCCGCAAAAGGCCCTTTTAAGGGCTAGTAAGGTAATAGAGCTGTTAACTTTTGTAATTTAGTATAGGGTAGGGCATTTTTTTATTTTGGGGGGCTTTGTTATTTTATTAGGGGGCTTAGATTAGGTGTAATTAGTTTAAAATTCTTGTAATATTTTTTTATTTTTTGTAATTTAGTGGGGTTTTTTTGTACTTTAGTTTAGTTTATTTAATTGTATTTAATTGTAGGTACTTGTAGTTAATTTATTTAATGATAGTGTAGTGTTAGGCTTAATTGTAACTTAGGTTAGGATTTATTTTACAGGTAATTTTGTAATTATTTTAACTAGGTAGCTATTAATTAGTCAATAACTATTTAATAGCTATTGTACCTAGTTAAAATAAATACAAAGTTGCCTGTAAAATAAATATAAATGCTAAAATAGCTACAATGTAACTATTAGTTATATTGCAGCTATATTAGGGTTTATTTTACAGGTAAGTATTTAGTTTTAAATAGGATTCATGTATTTAATTATAGTGTAGTGTTAGGTGTAATTGTAACTTAGGTAAGGATTTATTTTACAGGTAAATTTGTATTTATTTTAGCTAGGTAGTTATTAAATATTTATTAACTATTTAATAACTATTGTACCTAGTTAAAATAAATACAAAGTTGCCTGTAAAATAAATATAAATCCTAATATAGCTACAATGTAACTATTAGTTATATTGTAGCTATATTAATAGCTAGTAGGGGGCTTAGATTAGGTGTAATTAGTTTAAAATTATTGTAATATTTTATTATTTTTGGTAATTTAGTGTTTGTTTGTATTTTGGTACTTGTATGATGGATGGAAGACCTCTTCTTGCCCCGCTTGGATGAAGACTTCTGCCGGTCTCGATGTACTCTTCTGCCCCATCGGATGAAGACTTCGGCCCGGCTGGGTGAACACGACTCAAGGTAGGGAGATCTTCAGGGGGGTAGTGTTAGGTTTATTTAAGGGGGGTTTGGGTTAGAGTAGGGGTATGTGGGTGGTGGGTTGTAATGTGGGGGGGGGGTATTGTGTTTTTTTTTACAGGCAAAAGAGCTGTTTTCTTTGGGGCATGCCCCGCAAAAGGCCCTTTTAAGGGTTGGTAAGGTAATAGAGCTGTTAACTTTTGTAATTTAGTATAGGGTAGGGCATTTTTTTTTATTTTGGGGGGCTTTGTTATTTTATTAGGGGGCTTAGATTAGGTGTAATTAGTTTAAAATTCTTGTAATATTTTTTTATTTTTTGTAATTTAGTGGGGTTTTTTTTGTACTTTAGTTTAGTTTATTTAATTGTATTTAATTGTAGGTACTTGTAGTTAATTTATTTAATGATAGTGTAGTGTTAGGTTTAATTGTAACTTAGGTTAGGATTTATTTTACAGGTAATTTTGTAATTATTTTAACTAGGTAGCTATTAATTAGTCAATAACTATTTAATAGCTATTGTACCTAGTTAAAATAAATACAAAGTTGCCTGTAAAATAAATATAAATGCTAAAATAGCTACAATGTAACTATTAGTTATATTGCAGCTATATTAGGGTTTATTTTACAGGTAAGTATTTAGTTTTAAATAGGATTCATTTATTTAACTATAGTAAATTTATTTCGTTTTATTTAAATTATATTTATGTTAGGGGGGTGTTAGGGTTAGGGTTAGACTTAGGTTTAGGGGTTAATAACCTTATTATAGTAGCGGCGACGCTGGGGGCGGGAGATTAGGGGTTAATAATTGTAGGTAGGTGGCGGCGATGTTAGGGAGGGCAGATTAGGGGTTTATAAAATGTATTATAGTGATTGCGAGGCGGGAGTGCGGCGGTTTAGGGGTTAATACATTTATTATAGTGGCGGCGATTTGCGGTCGGCAGATTAGGGGTTAATACTTGTAGTTAGATTGTGGCGACGTTGGGGGGGGCAGATTAGGGGTTAATAACTATAATGTAGGGGTCGGCGGTGTTAGGGACAGCAGATTAGGGGTTAATAACTATAATGTAGGCGGCGATATCGGGTCGGCAGATTAGGGGTTAATACTTGTAGTTAGATTGCGGCGACGTTGGGGGGGGGCAGATTAGGGGTTAATAACTATAATGTAGGGGTCGGCGGTGTTAGGGACAGCAGATTAGGGGTTAATAGCTATAATGTAGGCGGCGGCGATATCGGGTCGGCAGATTAGGGGTTAATACTTGTAGTTAGATTGCGGCGACGTTGGGGGGGGGCAGATTAGGGGTTAATAACTATAATGTAGGGGTCGGCGGTGTTAGGGACAGCAGATTAGGGGTTAATAGCTATAATGTAGGCGGCGGCGATATCGGCTCGGCAGATTAGGGGTTAATACTTGTAGTTAGATTGCGGCGACGTTGGGGGGGCAGATTAGGGCTTAATAACTATAATGTAGGGGTCGGCGGTGTTAGGGACAGCAGATTAGGGGTTAATAGCTATAATGTAGGCGGCGGCGATATCGGGTCGGCAGATTAGGGGTTAATACTTGTAGTTAGATTGCGGCGACGTTGGGGGGGGGCAGATTAGGGGTTAATAACTATAATGTAGGGGTCGGCGGTGTTAGGGACAGCAGATTAGGGGTTAATAGTTATAATGTAGGTGGCGGCGATATTCGGTCGGCAGATTAGGGGTTAATAAAATAATGCAGGTGTCAGCGATAGCGGGGGCGGCAGATTAGGGGTTAATAAGTGTCAGATTAGGGGTGTTTAGAGACTCGGGGTACATGTTAGGGTGTTAGGTGCAGACTTAGTGTTTCCCCATAGGAAACAATCGAGCTGCGGTGTTAGTTTTTTTTTTCAGCCGAAACTCCCATTGTTTCCTATGGGGAAATGCCGAATTTTACCAAGCTAATTCGGATTTATTCGGAGATACGGCAGCTATTTCGGATTCATTCGGTAGATTCGGAAGTATTTTAATTCGGAAATCCGAATCGATCCGAATCTCCGAATTTACCGAATTTTCCGAATTTCCGAATAAATCCGAAACGAACCGCACATGTCTAGTTATTAGGGGTGTGTTTAACACCAACCAATGACCTGTATTGAACAATCCTTTTTAAATGGCACTCACCTGTGTATATCCAGGTTAATGAGTACGGCAATTGCCGAAACGCGTAAAACCATTCACACTTTTTGTGTCCTCCATGATGTTATTTTAATTATTTGCCTATTAAGTATATTTTTATATTTTTGTATTTTCGGGATACTTCTCTTTTTTTATATTCCTCTACTTATCACTACTCCTTCTGGGCACAATGAATCAGTCACTTTTGACTTTCATCTCCTATCTACCCTCTAGTTCTGGGAATTTCCTGGGTACGCCTACATTAACCTCTTTTCCATTGGGATGACCTTTCCCTCTCATTTCCCTCACAGTATTGTGCTACCACTTGTTTCCCTACAACCAATCTTTTGGCTTTAACCACTCCTTCTATTCCCACTGATTACCTCGACTTTGCTGATGTGTTTAATAAAAAAGAAGCAGAATGTCTTACCCCAGGCAGGCCATACGATTGCCCCATTGACCTTATCCCTGGGGCTTCCATACCATTTGACCATATTTATCCCCTGTCCAAGCCTGAACTTGACTACTTAAAAGAATACATTACAGAAAATATGAAGAAAGGGTTTATTAGACCCTCATCTTCCCCTGCAGGTGTAGGAATCTTTTATGTAAAAAATAAGATAAGGATGGGTCTCTCCGCCCTATTATTGACTATAGGGAATTGAATAAGCGTACAAAAAAGAAAAGATACCCATTGCCACTTATTCCTGAGTTGATTGAGAGGTTATGTGGTGCCAAATATTTCACTAAACTTGATTTAAGAGGTGCCTATAACCTTGTTAGAATAAGGTCCGGCGACGAGTGGCTGACTGCATTTAGGACTCGGTATGGTCTTTATGAGTATACAGTCATGCCATTCGGTCTGTGCAATGCGCCGACAACATTCCAGAACTTTATCAATGACATATTCAGGGACATACTTGACAGCTTTTTAGTGGTATACTGAGATGACATTCTATTTTTTTCCAACAATAAATCTGACCACATTAAACATGTTAGGGTTGTTCTCCCTAGGTTAAGAACACACAGACTGTTTGTGAAACTCGAAAAGTGTACCTTTAGTACCACACAGATCTCATTTCTTGGTTATTGTATCAATCAAAACGAAATCAGAATGGAAAGTGATAAAGTTCTAGCTATAACTAACTGGCCAAGACCCAATAGCAAACAAGAAGTCCAGGGCTTCCTGGGCTTTGCTAATTTTTACAGAAGATTTATACACAATTTTGCAGATATAACAAAACCACTCACCAATTTGACCAAGAACCATACCAATTTCTCTTGGAATTTATTTTGTCAACAAGCCTTTGACCAACTTAAAATATGTTTCAGTACGTCCCCCGTTTTGCAGATGCCAGATACTTCTTACCACTTCATTCTCAAAGTTGATGCATCAGAACATGCTATTGGTTTTGTCCTATCACAAAGAAAGACTCTAAAGGTTCCTCTACATCCTCTATCGTATTACTCCAGAGTTTTGACCCAACTGGAATTGAATTACCCCATTGGGGAAAAAGAACTATTAGCCATTAAGTGTTCTTTCGACCAATGGAGACACTTACTTGAAGGCTCTGTTCACCCTATTACCATCTTTACAGATCACAAAAATTTACAGTATTTACAAACAAACCGCACCTTATCAGCTCGTAAACTTAGATGGAGTCTGTATTTCTCCAGGTTTTCATACACCATCACCTACCACCCAGGCACAAAGAATACTAAGGCTGACGCCCTATCCAGACTGTATAAAAAACCCACTGTTGATACACAACCCACCACAGTAATACCTAAATATTGCGTTTTGGGACTGGTTTCTGATGTTCTCCTAGACTTGAAAATTAGTTAACAAAGTGACAAAACAAAACCTCAACATATTCTCCAGCCAGACAAAGATGGCATCCTCCACTATGGTACTAATATATACATTCCGCCTAACCTCCGCAATTCAGTCATGAAAGCCACACATGATTCCCCCTTAGCCAGATACATGGGCATTCAAAAGACCCTGGACCTCCTCCGCAGAACTTATTGGTGGCCTTCCATGACCTCTTCTGTGAAAGAATACATCACTTCATGCATAACCTGTGCCACCACTAAACGCTCTCACCAAAGACCAGTAGGGTTATTACAACTCATACCAGTTGCTGATCGACCTTGGACAATGGTCTCCATGGACTTTACAGTTGACCTACCTAAGTCACAGGGATACACTGGCATCTTCGTAGTGGTAGATCTCGTCTCAAAAATTGCCCATTTTATTCCTACTAAATGTCTTCCATCTGCCCAGGAGACAGCTGAACTTTTCATCAAAGAAATACTCAGACTTTATGGCCTTACAACCTCTGTATTAAGTGACAGGGGAAGTCAGTTCACTTCTAAATTCTGGACTCACCTTTGTAAATCTCTCAGAATCCAACAATTACTTGCAAATTCCTATCACCCTCAAACAAACGGGCAATGTGAAAGGACTAATCAGTGGATAGAACAATTCCTCAGATGTTACTGCTCCAATAAACAGGACTCCTGGGTTACTTTCCTTTGCTATGCAGAATTTGCATACAATAACACCACAAATTATTCCACTGGGTTCTCTCCCTTCTACATTAACCATGGAATTCACCCTAAATTCCAATCACTTACCATGTCAAATACTCCTTGTCCAGAAGTAAACGACTTGATCAGGTCCATCAAACAAAATTTTGATATTGTTACTAATAATATCAAACATGCACAAGCTGCACAAAAAAGATAGTATGACCTCCGACATCGAACACATCCTGAGTATAAGATTGGTCAGTTGGTGTGGTTGGCTACTAAAAACCTCATACTGCATAACCCTTGTAGAAAACTTAAATTCTATATCAGTCCATTTCCAATCACTGCCATACTAAACCCAATGACTGTTACTCTGCAACTACCTTCTTCTTATCAAATACATCCAACATTCCATGTGTCTCTCATCAAACCTTGCAACCCTACCACTTCTACCACTGTTCCCCCCTTCTGACAACCCTTTACCTGTCCATGAATATGAGGTAAAGCTATTTTGGACTCCAGGCATTATCGTGGGGAACTTCAGTACCTCATTCATTGGGCGGGTTATGATTCCTCGGAAGACTCTTGGGAACCTGCTCAGAATCTCTCAGCTGACCGCTTAGTTTCCCTCTTCCATCGCTGCAATCCTGATAGACCTGCACCTTGAAACCTCTTTGACGTTTCTTTGGGGGGGGGTATATGTCATAAATCATACCACCTTAACACTGCTATTTAGTTTTCCACCCTAAATATCTCATCTGCTCCATCAAGTGTATAAAAGGCTCTTCCACTTCATTGCTGGTTTAATGAAGTGTTTTCCTTGACTCACCTCTCCAGCCTCTCTGTGTATACTGATACAACAAATTGTAGAAATAACTTTGTTTAAGGTTTTTGCTACTTTAAACTACACTCCGTCAGCAGCTGTGCCTCTGACCTCACCTTCCAGCGACTATCATTACTATTTGACCGAGCAGCACGGATTCCTCTTACAGCTTGCAGCGTCTCTTACACAGACTTCCCCTTTACCTCTGCAAGGCATCTCAGCAGCATATGTGCAAGGTTCCGTGAGTACTGCAATTAGCTGCATATTTACATCGCTCTGTTTGTACCAACTAGCACTCACTCAACATTAGTTTGTGTACCAGTTTGTGTTATAAATTGTGCTGCAAATGACCTTTTCCAGTTTATAGTGATCCTCGCCACAGATTCAGCCTGCACCTGTTTAACTATTTTCCAATTCCCTTGCCTATGTAACTAAAGAAACCTATAGTTCCTATATATCTTATCTCTAGTTACTCAGGCCAGATTACTCCAATTATATTGTAATGGTTTGCAAGTTTTGCAGATCTCTAAATATAACTGTAACATCTAAACTTTTATTACGCACTATATTGTGCCAGGATTGTTAAATCTCTTAAAGCCACAGGGTATCATTACACACTGCCCCCAAGGCAGACACAGGTTCCAGGTGATAGTGTTACCAGTTGTCATCCTTAAAAATACTGGACAATATGTTGGTAACTGGACAAAATTATATGTCGGGTCAAAAATGCCCCCTCCCCTCAAACAAAAGAATTCTCTACCTTAACCCTCACACTTGATCCTGCAATATGTAAAAGGTAATGCTTTAAATATCTTTGAAAAATTGGACATGTACAGTAAGTGTCCAGTATTTTTGTGAAGATATAAAAATTCTGGACAGCCACATGCACTTATGGTAATTAATTACCACACACATAATTTTTGCATTTTACACATGAGTTTCTTAGTTCATGTTAGGGCCACCCTTATCATCTGTGGGGCCCTGGACAAGACATATTTGTGGGACCTCTCAGACCAGCACCCTTATTCCCCTCTCCCTGTATGACCTGCATCCTGTGTAGCTTACCCCGCCCTATTCAGTGGCCCATGGTGCAACCAATCAGGCCCCTATTCAAATTGTATATTTTATTTGAAAAAAATGTTGAGAGCAAATGTTTTATAATTATGATGTTTACTAATTTATTTGCTCTATTAATAATCTGTATGTGCAAAATTCGTCATTAAGATATTCGTTTGTCAAATGAATTTTGATTATGGCAATGGGTAGCGGCATTTGGCTATTTTTGGTGCCGGATATATTAGTATTAAAGAGTAACACACAAATGTATGTGCTAATCCTAACACTATTATATCTGGTGTTGAAAATAGCGGAATGCCAATAACCACAGCCATATTCAGAATTAGTTTGATAAATGAAAAACCGAATAACAAATTTTGCACATACAGTACCTAGTTAATAATAAACAGACTGCAATGTACAATGATGAAACGTATTCACATATAGATAATAGACACATGGTTTGTTTAATGATGATAAGTATCTGTACATAATTAACCCCTTCATGACCAGACCATTTTTCCATTTGTTGACCGTCTGGGACCAGGGCTATTTTTACATTTCTGCAGTGTTTGTGTTTAGCTGTAATTTTCCTCTTACTCATTTACTGTACCCACACATATTATATGACAATTTTCTCGCAATTAAATGGACTTTCTAAAGATACCATTATTTTCATCATATCTTATAATTTACTATATATTAAAAAAAAAAAAGTATTGATCTAGGCCCATATTGGTATATTTCATGCCACCATTTCATCGCCAAATGCGATCAAATAAAAAAAATCGTTCATTTTTTCATAAACATTTTCACAAACTTTAGGTTTCTCACTGAAATTATTTACAAACAGCTTGTGCAATTATGGCATAAATGGTTGTAAATGCTTCTCTGAGATCCCCTTTGTTCAGAAATAGCAGACATATATGGCTTTGGCGTTGCTTTTTGGTAATTAGAAGGCAGCTAAATGCTGCTGCGCACCACACTTGTATTATGTCCAACAGTGATGGGGTTAATTAGGTAGCTTGTAGGGTTAATTTTAGCTTTAGTGTAGAGATCAACCTCCCACCTGACACATCCCACCCCGCCATCTTAAGTTTTTTTTTTTATTGATTATGCAGTGTTGGATCCCCCCTTAGCCCCCAACCTCCCTGATCCCCCCCCAATACAGCTTTCTAACCCTCCCCCCTCTACCTACTTGCCGCCATCTTGGGTACTGGCAGCTGTCTGCCAGTACCCAGTTTGCCTAAAAAAGTGTGTTTTTTTTTAATTTTATATTAAAAAACATAATTTATGCTTACCTGATAAATTTATTTCTCTTGTAGTGTATCCAGTCCACGGATCATCCATTACTTATGGGATATTAACTCCTCCCCAACAGGAAGTGCAAGAGGATTCACCCAGCAGAGCTGCTATATAGCTCCTCCCCTAACTGCCATTACCAGTCATTCGACCGAAAACATGCAGAGAAAGGAAAACCATAGGGTGCAGTGGTGACTGTAGTTTAATGGAAAAATTACCTGCCTTAAAGTGACAGGGCGGGCCGTGGACTGGATACACTACAAGAGAAATAAATTTATCAGGTAAGCATAAATTATGTTTTCTCTTGTTAAGTGTATCCAGTCCACGGATCATCCATTACTTATGGGATACCAATACCAAAGCTAAAGTACACGGATGACGGGAGGGACAGGCAGGATCTTTATACGGAAGGAACCACTGCCTGAAGAACCTTTCTCCCAAAAAAACAGCCTCCGAAGAAGCAAAAGTGTCAAATTTGGAAAATTTGGAAAAAGTATGAAGAGAAGACCAAGTTGCAGCCTTGCAAATCTGTTCAACAGAAGCCTCATTCTTAAAAGCCCAAGTGGAAGCCACAGCTCTAGTAGAATGTGCTGTAATTCTTTCAGGAGGCTGCTGTCCAGCAGTCTCATAGGCTAACCGTATTATGCTACGAAGCCAAAAGGAGAGAGAGGTAGCCGAAGCTTTTTGACCTCTCCTCTGACCAGAATAAACGACAAACAGGGAAGACGTTTGTCGAAAATCCTTAGTTGCCTGTAGATAAAATTTCAGGGCACGGACTACATCTAGATTGTGTAGCAGACGTTCCTTTTTCGAAGAAGGATTAGGACACAAAGATGGAACCACAATCTCTTGATTGATATTCCTGTTAGTGACCACCTTAGGTAGGAACCCAGGTTTAGTACGCAGAACTACCTTGTCTGAATGAAAAATCAGATAAGGAGAATCACAATGTAAGGCAGATAACTCAGAGACTCTTCGAGCCGAGGAAATCGCCATTAAAAACAGAACTTTCCAAGATAACAACTTGATATCAATGGAATGAAGGGGTTCAAATGGAACCCCCTGTAAAACATTAAGAACTAAGTTCAAACTCCATGGTGGAGCAACAGTTTTAAACACAGGCTTGATTCTAGCTAAAGCCTGACAAAAAGCTTGAACGTCCGGAACTTCTGACAGACGTTTGTGTAAAAGAATGGACAGAGCTGAAATCTGTCCCTTTAAGGAACTAGCGGATAAACCCTTTTCTAAACCTTCTTGTAGAAAAGACAATATCCTCGGAATCCTAACCTTACTCCATGAGTAACTCTTGGATTCGCACCAATATAAGTATTTGCGCCATATCTTATGGTAAATCTTTCTGGTAACAGGCTTCCTAGCCTGTATTAAGGTATCAATAACTGACTCAGAAAAACCACGTTTTGATAAAATCAAGCGTTCAAAGTCAGCTTCAGAGAAATTAGATTTTGATGTTTGAAGGGACCCTGGATCAGAAGGTCCTGTTTCAGAGGTAGCGACCAAGGTGGACAGGATGACATGTCCACTAGATCTGCATACCAAGTCCTGCGTGGCCATGCAGGCGCTATTAGAATCACTGATGCTCTCTCCTGTTTGATTCTGGCAATCAATCGAGGAAGCATCGGGAAGGGTGGAAACACATAAGCCATCCCGAAGGTCCAAGGTGCTGTCAAAGCATCTATCAGAACCGCTCCCGGATCCCTGGATCTGGACCCGTAACGAGGAAGCTTGGCATTCTGTTGAGACGCCATGAGATCTATCTCTGGTTTGCCCCAACGTCGAAGTATTTGGGCAAAGACCTCCGGATGAAGTTCCCACTCCCCCGGATGAAAAGTCTGACGACTTAAGAAATCCGCCTCCCAGTTCTCCACTCCCGGGATGTGGATTGCTGACAGGTGGCAAGAGTGAGACTCTGCCCAGTGAATTATCTTTGATACTTCCATCATTGCTAGGGAGCTTCTTGTCCCTCCCTGATGGTTGATGTAAGCTACAGTCGTGATGTTGTCCGACTGAAACCTGATGAACCCCCGAGTTGTTAACTGGGGCCAAGCCAGAAGGGCATTGAGAACTGCTCTCAATTCCAGAATGTTTATTGGTAGGAGACTCTCCTCCTGATTCCATTGTCCCTGAGCCTTCAGAGAATTCCAGACAGCGCCCCAACCTAGTAGGCTGGCGTCTGTTGTTACAATTGTCCAGTCCGGCCTGCTGAATGGCATCCCCCTGGACAGATGTGGCCGAGAAAGCCACCATAGAAGAGAATTTCTGGTCTCTTGATCCAGATTCAGAGTAGGGGACAAGTCTGAGTAATCCCCATTCCACTGACTTAGCATGCACAATTGCAGCGGTCTGAGATGTAGGCGTGCAAAGGGTACTATGTCCATTGCTGCTACCATTAAGCCGATCACCTCCATGCATTGAGCTACTGACGGGTGTTGAATGGAATGAAGGACACGGCATGCATTTTGAAGCTTTGTTAACCTGTCTTCTGTCAGGTAAATCTTCATTTCTACAGAATCTATAAGAGTCCCCAAGAAGGGAACTCTTGTGAGTGAAAAGAGAGAACTCTTCTTTTCGTTCACCTTCCATCCATGCGACCTTCGATTAAACGATTTTACATGCCAGCAAAAAACGTTTAACATTAATAAATTGAGTGTTATTAAAAAGCCTGTTGCTAGTCCCTGCAAATTAGGCTAAAGTTTTATGCATACAGTATAATTCCAGTGAAGTGCCATTCCCCAGAATACTGAAGTGTAAAATATACATACATGACAGCCTGATACCAGTTGCTGCTACTGCATTTAAGGCTGAGTTTACATTATATCGGTATGGCAGAATTTTCTCATCAATTCCATTGTCAGAAAATAATAAGCTGCTACATACCTCTTTGCAGATTAAAGGGACATAATACTCATATGCTAAATCACTTGAAATTGATGCAGTATAACTGTAAAAAGCTGACAGGAAAATATCACCTGAGCTTCTCTATGTAAAAAGGAAGATATTTTACCTCACAATCTCCTCAGCTCAGCAGAGTAAGTTCTGTTTAAAAAGTTATACTCAGCTGCTCCCAGCTGCAGGTAAAAAAAATAAAAAAAATGAAGAAATGAACAGCAGCCAATCAGCATCAGCAGTGCTGAGGTCATGAACTCTTACTGTGATCTCATGAGATTTGACTTAACTCTCATGAGATTTCATAGTAAGCTTCCTTTACCTGATTGGTGAAATAAGATGAGAGTGCACGATGCTAGTCCCTTCAGATGTCCCAGGACAAA
This sequence comes from Bombina bombina, assembly GCF_027579735.1. Lineage (NCBI taxonomy): Eukaryota > Metazoa > Chordata > Amphibia > Anura > Bombinatoridae > Bombina > Bombina bombina. The sequence goes on along the minus strand of NW_026511410.1, from coordinate 30,714 downwards.
CACACTAAAATGCTGCTTAGAAATCCTTTACAATGGGAGGTGGCTACTGAGGAACTTTTGAGGTAAAATATCTTTCTTTTTTACATAGAGATGTTCAAGTGATATTTTCTAATCAGCTTTTTACAGCTATGCTGCATCACTTTCAAGTGTTTAAACATTTGGGTATTATGGCCCTTTAATCTGCCCGCTGTCCCCTGATCTGAAGTTTACCTCTCCTCAGATGGCCGAGAAACAGCAATATGATCTTAACTATTCCGGCTAAAATCATAGAAAAACTCAGGTAGATTCTTCTTCAAATTCTACCAGAGAAGGAATAACACACTCCGGTGCTATTATAAAATAACAAACTTTTGATTGAAGGTATGAAACTAAGTATAATCACCACAGTCCTCTCACACATCCTATCTATTCGTTGGGTGCAAGAGAATGACTGTTAATGGCAGTTAGGGGAGGAGCTATATAGCAGCTCTGCTGGGTGAATCCTCTTGCACTTCCTGTTGGGGAGGAGTTAATATCCCATAAGTAATGGATGATCCGTGGACTTGATACACTTAACAAGAGAAATAAAGTTTTTTCTGTAGTGTAGCTGCCCTCCCTCAATACCCTCCCCCCCCCTCCTCCCCAGATCTGTGGGCCAATATTTAATATTCCCTCCCTCCCTCTCCCTCCTTCATGTGCATTTTTGAATTTGAATAGTTTAAATGGCCGATACAGGGAGGGCCACATAGTGGCCCTCTCTGCATCGGTGGTTTAAAAAGGGTATTGCAGTGATGCCTCAACATCGAGGCATCACTACAATACCCTGGATGCGGCTGGAAGCAATCATGATCTCTTCCAGCGCTTCAAACCCTAGAGGACGTGTCAGGCACGTCCTTGGTCCTTAAGGGACCAGGCACGTCCTCGGTCGCGAAGGGGTTAAAAGAGACAGCTAAATCAAAATTAAAATTAAATGGATTAGACAGAGCATGAAATTTTCAACACATTTCCAGTTTACTTCAATTATCTATTTTGCTTAGTTCTTTTGGTATCCTTTGTTAAAGAGTAATCCTAGCTGAGCTCAGGAGTGTGCATGTGCCTTTAGCCATCTGGCAGGTGTGTTTGCAACATTGATTATAGAAATGTTATGGAATGTTAGAAACACTGCTACCATACACCTAGATTACGAGTTATGTACGTTATAGGGAAATTAACGAACGCAACAAAAGTTGCGTTATTTAACCCTCTATAGCGCAGCCATTACAAGTTTTCAAACGATGTGGCTGCGTTGAGCTCCATACCACACACAATCCAAGCGCTGTTTTGACGTGCTCGTGCACGCTTTCCCTATAGACATCAATGGGGAGAGTGGGTCAGAAAAAAGCCTAACACCTGTGATAGCGGAAAGAAAAGCTCCGTAACCCAGCCCTATTGATGTCTATGGGGAAAAAAAATAAAGTTTAAACTTAACACCCTAACATAAACCCCACGTCTAAACACACCTAATCTGCTGCCCCCGACATCGACGGCACCTACATAATGTTATTAACCCCTAATATGCCACCCCCGATATCGCAGCCACCTAAATAAAGCTATTAATCCCTAATCTACCGCTCCCAATATTGCCGCCACTATACTTAAGTTATTAACCCCTATTCCCCTGCACCCCAACATCGCCCACACTATAATAAATCTATTAACCCCTAATCCGCTGCTCTCCAAAATCGCTGCCACTAAATAAAGTTATTAACCCCTAAACCTCTGGCCTCCCACATCACTACCACTAAATAAACCTATTAACCCCAAACCACCAGACCCCCACATAGCAACAACCTATATTAAACTATATTAACCCCTAAACCTAACCCTAACCTAACCGTAACCCTAATCGTAACCCTAAACCTAACACCCCCTAACTTTTACATAATTAAAATAGAGCTAAATTAAACGTACAATTATTATCTAGAATATAACTAATAGTTATATTGTAGCTAGCTTAAATTTTATTTTTATTTCACAGGTAAGTTTGTATTTATTTTAACTAGGTAGACTAGTTAGTAAATAGTTATTAACTTTTTACTAACTACCTAGTTAAAATAAATACAAACTTACCTGTGAAATAAAACTTAAGCTGTCTTACACTAAAACCTAACATTACAAAAAATAAAAAAAAACTACCATTACAAAAAATAACAACACAATGATCTAAAACAATAAAAAATATTCCTATTCTAATACCCTTTGAAAAAAAAAGCCCTAAATAAAAAAGCCTAATCTAGAATAAACTACCAAGGGCCCCTAAATGGGCCTTTTGTGGGCCCTTAAAAGGGCCTTTTGTAGGGCATTGCCCTAAAGTTAACAACTCTTTTGCTACAAAACAAAATAAACACCCCCGAACAGTATACAAACCCCCACCCGCCAAACCCACAAAATAAAAATAAAGTAAAACCTAATCTACCCATTGCCCTGAAAAGGACATTTGTATGGGTATTGCCCTTAAAAGGGCATTTAGCTCTTTTTCCTGCCCTTAAAAGGGCATTCAGCTCTTTTATGAAATGCCCAAGCCCTAATCTAAAAATAAACCCCACCCCAAAACGAAAAAAATACATTACACAAAATAACAAACAAATTATCAAAAATGATAAAAAATATTCCTATTCTTATACCCATTTAAAAAAAAAAAAAACCTCACTGTTCAAAACAGCCAATAGGATGAGAGCTTCTGAAATTCTATTGGCTGTTAAAACCAGCCAATAGAATTTCAGTAGCTCTCATCCTATTGGCTGATTTAAACAGCTAATAGGATTTCAGTAGCTCTCATCCTATTGGCTGATTTGAATTTCCAAAATCAAATCAGCCAATAGGAATGCAAGGGATGCCATTTTGAATCGCGTACCTTGCACTGAAGATTCAGTATACAGCGGCGAACGTATGAAGAGAATGCCCCGCGCCGGGTGTCTTCAGGATGGACCTGCTCCGTGTTGCCTAGATGAAGATAGAAGAGGCCGTCTGGATGAAGACTTCTCGTCGCCTGGATGAGGACTTTGCTGCTTGGATGAAGATCATTCAAGCGGGACTTCAAAAACTGTAAGTGGATGGTCGGGGTTAGTGTTAGGTTTTTTAAGTTTTTTTTTTTAGTTTAGGGTTTGGGTTTTTCTTAAAAGAGCTAAATGCCCTTTTCAGGGCAATGCAAAAGAGCTAAATGCCCTTTTAAGGGCAATGCCCATACAAATGTCCTTTTCAGGGCAATGGGTAGATTAGGTTTTACTTTATTTTATTTTTTTTATTTTTTTTCAGGGCAATGGGTAGCTAAGGTTTTTGTTAGAGTTAGTTTTTTTTATTTTGGGGGGTTCGTTGGGTGGTGAGTTTTACTGTTGGGGGGGGTCTTTGTATTTTTTTTTTACAGGTAAAAGCTGTTTAACTTAGGGCAATGCCCTACAAAAGGCCCTTTTAAGGGCTATTGGTAGTTTATTGTGTTTTTTTTTATTTTGGGTGGGCTTTTTTATTTTGATAGGGCTATTAGATTAGGTGTAATTATTGTTTATTTTTTATCATTTTGTTTGTTATTTTTTTGTAATTTAGTGTTTGTTATTTTTTGTAATTTAGTATTTTTTATTTTTTGTAATTAGATAGATTGTAATTTTTATAGTAGTGTTAGGATTTTTTTAATGTATGTTTTAGTTTTATTTAATTGGTAGTTTAATATTAGTTAACCCCTTAAGGACAAGGCCATTTTTTGATTTCCTTCCCTTAAGGACCAGGGCTATTTTTACATTTCTGCAGTGTTTGTGTTTAGCTGTAATTTTCCTCTTACTCATTTACTGTACCCACACATATTATATACCGTTTTTCTCGCCATTAAATGGACTTTCTAAAGATACCATTATTTTCATCATATCTTATGTTATTCTAAAAAAAATATAAAAATATGATGAAAAAAATTAAAAAAACACACTTTTTCTAACTTTGACCCCCAAAATCTGTTACACATCTACAGCCACCAAACAACACCCATGCTAAATAGTTTCTAAATTTTGTCCTGAGTTTAGAAAAACCCAATGTTTACATGTTCTTTGCTTTTTTTTGCAAATTATAGGGCAATAAGTATAAGTAGCACTTTGCTATTTCCAAACCATTTTATTTCAAAATTAGCGATAGTTACATTGGAACACTGATATCTGTCAGGAATCCCTGAATAACCCTTCACACATATATATATATATATATATATATTTTTAGTAGACAACCCAAAGTATTGATCTAGGCCCATTTTGGTATATTTCATGCCACCATTTCCCCGCCAGATGCCATCAAATAAAAAAAATGGTTAACTTTTTCACAATTTTAGGGTTCTCTCTGAAATTATTTACAAGCAACTTGTGCAATCATGGCACAAATGTTGTAAATGCTTCTCTGGGATCCCCTTTGTTCAGAAATAGCAGACATATATGGCTTTGGTATTGCTTTATGGTAATTAGAAGGCCGCTTAATGCCGCTCCTAACAACACTTGTATTATGCACAGCAGTGAAGGGGTTAATTAGGTAGCTTGAAGTTAGCTTGTAGGGTTAATTTTAGCTTTAGGGGTCTATTTATGAAACAGCGGATGCTGCTTCCGACCCTCTCCGCTTCAGTTCCGACGGAAGCGGAAGTTAAGAAGCAGCGGTCCTAAGACCGCTGCTCCTTAATTTGTCTGCCACCTCTGAGGCTTTTGCGGAATGGATCTTGTCGGTATAGGCTGGAACGCAAGCTTTTTAGCCTCACAGCAAAACTCATAATGGCTGCGCTATGGGAGTCCCATTAAAAAAAAGTAATTTTTACGTGTGGGGGACAGACGTTGGGTTACAGGCTAAAAGGCTTGCGGTACAGCTATACCAAAAAGACTTGTAATGACTGCGGTGCTGTTTTAACGCTGAAATTACCATTTTTTTCAGCGTTAAAACACGAGAGCAAAACTTGTAATAGATAGACTGCTATAGACACGTGCACACTCCTAAGCCCCTTATCACATATATATAGAAGAATATTTAGCTATTTTATGTCTATTCATTAGGTGATTGCAGATTTTGTCAGCTCCCCATAGAAAACAAAACACAGATTATAGTAAAAACATTTTATTGCTTTAGTTTAATGAATTAATTTGTATTAAATTGTCCTTGTGATCGGAAGCATCAGCCTCCATTTTAATATTCAATAAATCACTGCTGGATTGTTTGGTCTAATGTCCTGGGGTAGATGACAGAGAATCTTATAAAGCTGAGGGCAGATACACAGTTCTTGCGTCTGTAGCGGTTTGTAGCGCTTGCTTATTTTGGTCGTATGATTATTAAGGTATAGGGGAAAATAAAATCCCCATCTGTGCTGGACCTCTCCAAGACTGATGTGTCCGTAAGCGAATTCTCCATCTGTGCATACAAAAGACAGTGATAATTAATACCCATATTCATAGTGTAAGCTTTAGTATATTACAGAAAGATTATTTTTGTACAAGAGAACAATAGCTAAAAAACTATTATAAAAGTTGTTGCTCTATTACATATTTATACAGTTTAGGGGGTAGATCATCCCGATCCGATGCTAGCAGCCGCAAATGTGCAGGGGGCGGCATTGCACAAGCATTTCACCATAAATGCTTGTGCACTGTTAAATGCTGACAGTGTATGCAGTTGGCATTTAGCGATTTCAGGCGCACATGATTTGCTACAGAGAATCATCTCCGCCCGGCACTTGGTAAATCTACCCCTAGTTCTGTTTTAAGTTCATAATCAAAGTTAACAGCAACATTATAAGTTTTCTTATTTTTCTTATCTTTCAGTTTAGGTTGCATCAGTTGCAGTTTGACCGTTTAAAACTGCTGCTGTTTAAAGTAGAGATGTTACAAACTGAAGAACAGCTTTAAAGAAATATCCATAACAAAATAAACATTTGCAGTTTTAATGAAATCTATTAAGGGCCCATAAGTAAAAAACATACATGATCTAACTCATCTGTGTCATTTAAAGCCTAATTACCCTTAACTACTGTATGTTTAACCCCTGCAAAAGGGTTAAACACACTTGACGTACAGCACAGGACCCACAGAGAACTGCTGGTCCATAGAGGAACCTGCTGCTGATTTGATCAACACTCAGATGTGCAACTAGTGCTGCTGATTGGATCAGGGCGGTTTCCACTCATGACTTGCAGTTCTCGGTGGGTTCCGAGCGGCACTTCTACTGAGTGTTTAAACCCCTGGAGGGATTTAAACACACACTAAAGTAGGGCGATAGTCTTAAAATGACATGCTCTAAGAAATTAAATAGTTTTTTGATCATGAGTTACAAAACGTTTACTCACCATTAAAATATGCGGCTAGTGAGGTTTCTGAAACATAATCTGATCCTGTCTAATGCAGACACAGATTTATAGCTGTAAGCTCCTTCATTAAGCAGCTGCTTGGAATCACCCGGCTTGTGATGGACCTTTGAGTGTTTTGCATCATGTTGTTCTATAGTCACCATTACTGGATCATCTCTTGGGTTATGATAAGGTTGAGCTGCATTGCTAGCTGGAAAGACTATGTAACAATCTTGACGTGCTGAACAATTTTTTTGCATTTTGGTAATCTCTGTTTCCTCTTCCCAAATGTTGATCTTTACTTCTCTTGGTCCTTCAATGCAAACATTGACCATTTGGTCAAGATTGGTTTTCAGAGAAGGCTTAGGGGCCTGATAGCCTGGGAACACATTGAAGTGTTGCTTTTTTGCTTTTTCAATTGAGTTCTGGAAAGTGTTTTCATATTTGTTTTTTATTTCTCTGACAGATATAAAGGGATGTCTCATGGCTAAGTTAGGACTTATTCTTTCATGGGAATCCCATGTAAGCATCTGCTTTATCAAACTGACCATGTTCTCCCTGTCATAATATTCAGCCATGAAGTCATTATCTGAATAAGATTGAGCATTGATCAATTTGAGCTGGTCCAGTGATTTCAGAAGATATTTTCTTGTTTCATAAGGTATTATTTTGGTTTCAGACCAGTACTCTTCTGCTGATTTTAGTGACCACTTGCTCCCGACATTTTTATCAATTATCTTTTTAAAAAAGTTGAATGTTTTGCCTCCTGCAGTCAGCAATTGGCTCTTGGGCATTCCATGGGTGTCATAGATGTAGCGAATTTGATCGTATTCATGGGCTCCTGGGTATAGAGGACATCCAGTGTGTAATTCTCCAATGATACATCCAAGAGACCACATGTCAATTTTGGAAGAAATAGGCAATCCCAGAAGTATTTCTGGAGACCTGTAATATCGTGTCTGCATATAGGGGTGTTTGAAATATTTGGCTTCCTTTGAAATACATGCATTACCAAAATCAATAAGTTTGATCTTGAAGGGATTTTTTGCTTGATTGACCAGCATTATGTTCTCTGGTTTTAGATCTGTGTGCATGATGGAAAGTTCTTGTAACTTGCCTAAAGCAATTAGGACTTGAGTTGTTATGGTCCTGATGTGTCTGATGGGAAGCGCTGTAAAAGAGTTTTGCTTCTGATAATCATAAAGGCTTTGCTCCAGGAGTTCAAAAACCAGATAAAATTTGTCACTGTCATTAAAATGTTCATAGAAACGTATGATGTTCCATTTGTCCGAGTCCACTTCTTTCAAGGCATTTAGCATCTTAATCTCATGCCAAATTCCATGCCTTTTGTCATCATCATTTTTATGGATTTTTATAGCCACATTTTCCCCACTGTTCTCCTTCCTGCTCTTCACCACCTCTCCAAAAGCCCCTCTCCCTAAAAAGTCCATAAGATAATAGTAGTCTGTTTTAGATTGAAGACGCTCCATATCAGCGCTTTCTTCTGTACCTTACAAAATACAGAGCTCCAACTTCACTCCTTCCTCCAGCTAAGCTCAAGCATTGTGAACTGAAACTATAAACTGAACTTTAAACTGAAGCTTAGACCACCTGTGTAACCATCAGTAACATTCTGTGGTTACCAAGGAGTCCGGATTTGTTGTAGCAACAGAGATAAAATGGACTCCATTTTCTTACCTAACATCAATTCGAAAAATATAGATCTAAAAAATGTTGAGGTGGTGAATTTGTAAATTTCATGGTATTTATAAGTCTTTGCTTAACTCAAAATGCCTCTAAGTTTCATGTCAAAGCCCTTCAATATCCTTCAATACATAGCTCAAGTGATTATTTCTACCAGACATTATATTATTGTCCTAAAGGCCTTAATCTGTGTTTAGTAATCTCCCACCTGCTCAATGAACTCTAGTCCTTTATATTGTCATTATTAATTAAAAAATAAAATAATAATTAAGTGCTGCCCTAAACTTGAGTTTCATGTAACAATGTGAAATATAATTTAAATAACAGTTTTCTAGTTCTGCATGGCACAACAATTTAACTTAAGGATTTAGATAGTGACACACTATGGATAATGCACCCTGTGCTAACGTTAGCGCTCCACTTGTAATCTAGCCCAGTACTGGGAGTTATTCTACATTTACATAATAATAATGCTGATAAAAAAAAATTCCCAAACTGTTGCCTTTTAATGACTGTTTCATCCCACAAAAGGCAACTCAGCATTACGCCATGCTTACTTCCTATAAGTACTATACTAAGATTCATATATAATAAGAATTACTCTGTATACAGTTACCAATGCACCAGGGAACTCTGGGTAAGATCTGCAATTTAGATATTTAAGATCTTACTTTATTTGTTTCAATGAACTGTTTATAACATAGCAATCCCCTATTTGTACAGGAGTGTGCACCCAGAAAAACTCTACACTATTAACCCCTAAACCAACACCCCCCATTGTAAAATACCCCTTACACTATTAACCCTCTAACGGGCACAAACCCCATCTTAAAATACCCCCTACCCTATTAACACTCTAATTAGCACACACCCCATCTTAAAGTATCTCCTACCCTATTAACCATCTATCTGGCACACCCCCATCTTAAAAAATCCCCTACCCTATTAACCATCTAACTGGCACACCCCCATCTTAAAAAATCCCCTACCCTATTAACCCTCTAACTGGCACACACTCCATCTTAAAATATCCCCTACCCTTTTAACCCTCTAACTGGCACCACCCCATTCTAAAATATCCCGTACCCTATTAACCCTCTAACTGGCACACACCCCATCCTAAAATATCCCCGACCCTATTAACCCTCTAACTAGCACACACCCCATCCTAAAATATCCCCTACCCTATTAACCCTCTAACTGGCACACACCCCACCCTACAATACCCCCTAGCCTATTAACCTCTAACTGGCACACACCCTATCTTAAAATATCCCCTACCCTATTAACCCTCAAAATGCCACACCCTCATTGTAACCTCCTAACAGCTAACACCCCCAAGACCCCTAACCTAAGACCCCTGAAGTTACATTAAAAAACCTAAACAATGTAAGCAAGTTTGGTGAATACCATCTTGGGGGTTTAACGATAGGGTTTTGTTTGGGAGGGGATTTATTTTTTAGGATAGGATTTTTGTTTTTCCTGGCAAAAGAGCTATAGGGCTCCATTTATTAAGCAGCGGATGCTGCTTTAGAGCCCCATCATTTCAGGTCCATCTGAAACAGAATTAGGAAGCAGCGTTCCTAAGACCGCTACTCCTTAACTTCTCCACCACCTTTTAGGTGGCGTACTGAAATCATCCGGATCTGGAACGATCGGGGTGAATAACAGCCCCTGCTATCAGAGTGGACGAATGGCCACCAGTGAGCAGGGGACAGGCATCGCACAAGCATTTCACCAGACAGTGTGTGCTGTTGGCATTTAGCGAGGTCGAGAGAACATGATTTGCTACTGCGAATAAAGTCCGCTTGCCCTTTAATAAATCTGCCCCATAATCACTTCTGCCCTTTGCAGGGTATAATTTTTTGTCAGTTAGTTTATTTCAGTGTATATTTTTTTTTACAAGAGGTTTTTTTTAGGCTGGCAAAAGCGCTAAATCACTTATATTCTTTTCAGATAGTTTTTTTTTAACATATGATTTGTTAAGATATATATATTTTTAAAATAGGATTTTTTTTTCTAATACAGAAGTGCTATGATTGCTTTAAGCCACTGCCCAACAAATGCTCTTCTCAGATCAGTTTTGGGGGCCGATTTATGAAGCAGCGGGTGCTGCTTATTCAGCGTGAGCCTTTAAGCATGCCGGAAACCGGAGTTCAGAAGCAGCAGTCTTAAGATCATGCCAATCAGATACGATCGGGATGACTGACACCCCCTGTTAGCGGCTGAATGTGCAGGGGGTGGCATTACACAAGCAGTTCACCAGAAATACTTGTGCAATGAAAAATGCCGACAGTGAATCATGTCCGCCCGACATTTGATAAATCGGCTCCTTGGTGTTAAGGTTTTTTTTAGGCATGGACTTTTTTTAAGGGCATTTTTTGTAATACTAGTGATTTTTATTTTTTGCAATGGTAGTGTTTCTTTTTTTAATGTAACATAGAGGGTCTTGTTGTTAGGATGTTAGGGGGATTTGCGATGGGGGATTGTGGCAGTTGGGGGTTAATAGTTTAGTGGGTATAACTTATGTATGCTCTCATTTGTGCTGGGCAATGTAGTGGTTTAATGATTAATAGTGTAGTGTGGTAATTTGCCGTGTGGTGGTTTAGGGTTTAATAATGCAGGGGGGAGAGAAGTATAGGTGGATTTCAGCCAGGTACTTGTCAAAATTGGTTAAGATTAAAAAAAAAAAGAATATTATTACGAGTATAAGGGAAGGAGACATAAATTATACCTATGCCTCAGAAATTAGACAGGCGTTCTTCAGGTATTATCAAAACTTATATTCCGCAGATTTGATTGATGAAGGAGAGAGTCTGGCAAAACATTAAAATACCAAAAATTCCAGCCGAGACGCTACAAACCATTAATCAAAGAATGGGTGTAGGATCTAGGGAGCGCCTCAGGATGGGCGAAGGATATCAAAATATTAAACTGTACAGTCTTGAAAAAGGCCTAAGGAAGGGCTGAAACGCGTTGGCTATTTATGGTAAGCCTCATTTCATTTATATCTAAACTTTAAGAAGCAATCTTGAACTATTTTTGTTTTTTTTGTATCCCACAGGTTCACTGGGAATGTTTGCTCTATTTTTGGTCTAGTACACGTATTGTTATATGGACTTTACCCTAAGCACCAAGGATAATTACATTATGTATTATTGACTATTTTGGAACATCACATCAATTATATTTTTCCTATTAATTTTTTCACTAGTTTTACAATTTTTTCACATTTTTAATTTTTTTCGTATTTTCCACAAATTTTAATTTTTTTTTCATTTTTTCTAATTTTTCATTTTTTCTGTTTTTTCAACTATACCACTATTTTTTTGGACACATTCATATAATTTATCACTCATCACTTATACCGGATAAAGTGGAAGTTTATTTTGGATTTGGTCACCACAGAGAGACTTGGACATTAATTTTATCACTAGGGACTTACAACATTTAGTGTGGATACGCACGTATACCATTTGAAACACATTATCCTAATATTATTTTTCATTCTTATGTCTATTTCTATTTTTATTGTTTTTCTTCCATTGGAGTAATAACACGCTTTATAATCCCCACATAATCCCCTCTTGACCCGAAAAGGGAGTATTGTATCTTATTGTATCTAGTCAATCCCAGACTGGTTTTATCTATGTGATTTTATCTACGTTTTTTAACGGTTTTACTCATATTAGAAATATTTTGTGTGCGTTATCAGTTTCAAATTTATGATACATGGATCCATGAATGTTTTTATGTTAAGATTTTGTATGACTGGTCAAATATTTTTAGCTGTTAATATATTGTATAATAAAATCTAATAAAACTATATACTTTAGTTACACAATTTAGATACATTTAATCAATTGTGTTAATATTTATATACTAGTTTAATATTTTGATATCCTTTGCCCATCCTGAGGCGCTCCCTAGATCCTACACCCTTTCTAATTATTTCCAAGATATACTAGGTATCTTGATTTTAGGGAGCTTGAAGGAAATATACAGAGAGGGCGCTGTGAGACACCCCCCTTTTTTTACATTAATCAAAGAATCACAGAGGTAGAAATTATGTTGGTTATCAAAAAAATAAACAATAATAAAGCACTAAGTCCAGATGGTCTCCCGGCAGAATTTTATAAAATTATTAAACAAGAGGTGACGGGAACATTAGGCAATGTTTTTAATGAATACTTTTGCCTAGATTACGAGTCTCACATTAGCCTTAAAAAGCAGCGTTAAGAGGTCCCAACGCTGCTTTTTAACGCCCGCTGGTATTACGAGTCTTGCAGGTACAGGCTCATCACTCACTTTTTTTCCACGACTCGAAAATACTGCAAATCCACTTACGTCAATTGCGTATCCCATATTTTCAATGGGATTTTCCTAACGCCGGTATTACGAGTCTTGGAAAAAGTGAGCGGTACAGCCTCTCATGTCAAGACTGTTACCGCATTTAAAAGTCAGTAGTTAAGAGTTTTATGGGCTAACGCCGTAACATAAAACTCAACTAAAGTGCTAAAGAGTACACTAACACCCATAAACTACTAATTAACCCCTAAACTGAGGCCCCCCCCCCACATCGCAAACACTTAAATACAATTTTTAACCCCTAATCTGCCGACCGGACATCGCCGCCACTTTAATAAATATATTAACCCCTAAACCGCCGCACTCCTGCCTCGCAAACACTAGTTAAATTTTATTAACCCCTAATCTGCCGTCCCTAACATCGCCGACACCTACCTACATTTATTAACCCCTAATCTGCCGCCCCAACATCGCTGACACTATACTAAATGTATTAACCCCTAAACCTAAGTCTAACCCTAACACCTCCTAACTTAAATATAATTTAAAAAAATCAAAATAAAATTACTATTATTAACTAAATTATTCCTATTTAAAACTAAATACTTACCTATAAAATAACCCTAAGATAGCTACAATATAACTAATAGTTACATTGTAGCTATCTCAGGGTTTTATTTTTATTTTACAGGAAAGTTTGTATTTATTTTAACTAGGTACAATAGTTATTAAATAGTTATTAACTATATAATAGCTAACTAGCTAAAATAAATACAAATTTACCTGTAATATAAAACCTAACCTAAGTTACAATTGCACCTAACACTACACTATAATTAAATTAATTATCTAAATTAACTACAATTAATTACAATTAAATTAAATAAACTAAGTACGAAAAACAAAACAAACACTAAATTACAGAAAATAATAAAATAATTACAAGTTTTTTAAACTAATTACACCTAATCTAATCCCCCTAATAAAATAAAAAAGCCCCTCAAAATAATAAAAATCCCTACCCTATACTAAATTACAAATAGCCCTTAAAAGGGCCTTTTGCGGGGCATTGCCCCAAAGTAATCAGCTCTTTTACCTGTAAAAAAAATACAATACCCCCCCAACATTAAAACCCACCACCCACACACCCAACCCTACTCTAAAACCCACCCAATCCCCCCTTAATAAAACCTAACACTAACCCCTTGAAGATCACCCTACCTTGAGACGTCTTCACCCAACCGGGCAGAAGTGGTCCTCCAGACGGGCAGAAGTCTTCATCCTATCCGGGCAGAAGAGGTCCTCCAGACGGGCAGAAGTCTTCATCCAGGCGGCATCTTCTATCTTCATTCATCAGCCAATAGGATTGAGCTTGCATTCTATTGGCTGTTCCAATCAGCCAATAGAATGAGAGCTCAATCCTATTGGCTGATTGGATCAGCCAATAGGATTGAACTTCAATCCTATTGGCTGATTGGATCAGCCAATAGGATTTTTTCTACCTTAATTCCGATTGGCTGATAGAATTCAATCGGAATTGAAGGGACGCCATCTTGGATAACGTCACTTAAAGGTACCGTCATTTAGTCTCCGGATGTCGTTGGAAGAGGATGCTCCGCGTCGGATGTCTTGAAGATGGACCCGCTCCGCTCCGGATGGATGAAGTAAGAAGATGCCGCCTAGATAAAGACTTCTGCCTGTAAAAACCCGTAATACCAGCGTTGTTTGTAGGTGAGCGGTGAGCATAAACTGCTCGTTAGCACCACAAGCCTTACCGACAAAAACTCGTAATCAAGCCGTTTGTTAATAATAATATGTGCTCACAATGCTTTGCTGACTCCATTATCACTTTAGTACATAAGAAAGGTAAAAATTGTGAAGAACTAGGCTCCTATAGGCCTATATCACTTTTAAATATAGACTATAATATCCTGACGGCAATCATAGCAGAGAGGTTGAAAAAAGTCATAGGAGAGATTATCCACAAGAATCAGGCAGGGTTCATGCCAGGTAGGTATGTTGTGAGAAATATTAGACGTGTTCTATTAACCCTGGATTATTATCATAACAGAAATCAGAGAAACAAGAAACAAAATAGGGGAGACATGGCCTTGTTAGCAACAGAAGCAGAAAAAGCATTTGACGCTATTACATGGGATCACTTATTCACAGCACTAAACAAATTTGGTTTCCAAGGAAACCTACTTAGTCTGGCTAAATTGATATATAATAACCCCAGATCACAACTCCTGGTAAACGTGGAATTATCACACTATATAATTCTACATAAAAGGACAAGGCAAGGATGTCCGCTCTCGCCTTTACTATTCAACATCTCACTTGAACATTTGGCAATTTATCTAAGGCAAGAACTATAAGGTATTAGAATCGGCAAGCAAAATGTAAAAATCTCATTATACGCTGATGACATAATTTTGTTCTTATATAATACTTATAAAAGTATCCCGAAATGTTTAGAAATAATAGATGCTTATAGTAAATTTTTGGGGTATAAAATGAATATGAATAAATCAGAAATATTATGGATATATAAAAACTATAATAGCTTAAGAAGAGATGGATTCCAAGAAGTCCAACAGATAAAATATTTAGGTTTGAACCTAAGTAAAAATCTTAGTGAATGGTATAAGCTTAATTATATGGAAATATTTGATAAATTGTTGCAGGAGCTAGCGAAATTGAATATTTATAATCTATCATTAATGGCAAAGACTATGCTAATTAAAATGATTGTTTTTCCCAAAATTTTGTTCTTACTACAAAACCTTCCTCTGTTTATAGAGAAAGTGGATGTACTTAAATATAACAAAAACATAGCTCAATTCTTATGGAACAACAAGAAACCCCGATTAGCTATTGATAAACTGATACATCGCAGGAAAGAGGGGGGTCTAGCGCTCCCGTCTCTTAAATATTACAACTTGGTTGCAATAGTAAAATTTGCTGTAGATTGGTTGTCTGAGGGAGACTACGTAACATACTATAATCTAGAATCAGGGATAATAGCACCATTTGATCTTAAAGTGACATGAAACCCAAAATATTTATTTCATGATTCAGATAGAGAATACAATTTGAAACAACTTTCCAATTAACTTCTATTATTTAATTTGCTTCCTTCTCTTGTTATGCTTTGCTGAAAAGTTTATCTAGGCAAGCTCAGGAGCAGCACAGAGACTAGGTTCTAGCTATTGATTGGATGCTGCATATATGTGTTGATTGTGATTGGCTCACACAGGTGTTCAGTTAGAAACCATTAGTGCATTGCTGCTCCTTCAACAAATTATACCAAGAGAATGAAACAAATTAGATAATAGAAGTAAATTAGAAAGTTGTTTAAAATTATATTCTCTATCTGAATCAAAATTTTGGGTTTCATGTCCCTTTAAGGCAGCCCTCCATATTGAATGTAAGAAAGCTCCTAGTAAAATCAGTGAAATGTTGACTTTTACTAATATTATATTGGCATGGCAGAAATATTGTATTATCTTGAATCTAATCTAATCCCCCTAATAAAATGAAAAAGCCCCTCAAAATAATAAAAATCCCTACCCTATACTAAATTACAAATAGCCCTTAAAAGGGCCTTTTGCGGGGCATTGCCCCAAAGTAATCAGTAATCAATACCCCCCCCAACATTAAAACCCACCACCCACACACCCAACCCTACTCTAAAACCCACCCAATCCCCCCTTAATAAAACCTAACACTAACCCCTTGAAGATCACCCTACCTTGAGACGTCTTCACCCAACCGGGCAGAAGTGGTCCTCCAGACGGGCAGAAGTCTTCATCCTATCCGGGCAGAAGAGGTCCTCCAGACGGGCAGAAGTCTTCATCCAGGCGGCATCTTCTATCTTCATTCATCAGCCAATAGGATTGAGCTTGCATTCTATTGGCTGTTCCAATCAGCCAATAGAATGCGAGCTCAATCCTATTGGCTGATTGGATCAGCTAATAGGATTGAACTTCAATCCTATTGGCTGATTGGATCAGCCAATAGGATTTTTTCTACCTTAATTCTGATTGGCTGATAGAATTCAATCGGAATTGAAGGGACGCCATCTTGGATGATGTCACTTAAAGGTACCGTCATTTAGTCGCCGGATGTCGTTGGAAGAGGATGCTCCGCGTTGGATGTCTTGAAGTTGGACCCGCTCCGCTCTGCTCCGGATGGATGAAGTAAGAAGATGCCGCCTAGATAAAGACTTCTGCCTGTCTGGAGGACCTCTTCTTCCCAGATAGAATGAAGACTTCTGCCCGTCTGGAGGACCACTTCTGCCCGGTTGGGTAAAGACTTCTGCCCATCTGGAGGACCACTTCTGCCCAGTTGGGTGAAGACGTCTCAAGGTAGGGTGATCTTCAAGGGGTTAGTGTTAGGTTTTATTAAGGGGGAATTGGGTGGGTTTTAGAGTAGGGTTGGATGTGTGGGTGGTGGGTTTTAATGTTGGGGGGGTATTGTATTTTTTTTTACAGGTAAAAGAGTTGATTACTTTGGGGCAATGCCCTGCAAAAGGCCCTTTTAAGGGCTATTTGTAATTTAGTATAGGGTAGGGATTTTTATTATTTTGGGGGGCTTTTTTAGTTTATTAGGGGGATTAGATTAGGTGTAATTAGTTTAACAAACTTGTAATTATTTTATTATTTTCTGTAATTTAGTGGGTTTTTTTTTCGTACTTTAGTTTATTTAATTTAATTGTTATTAATTGTAGTTAATTTAGGTAATTAATTTAATTATAGTGTAGTGTTAGGTGTAATTGTAACTTAGGTGGGGGGTATTGTATTTTTTTTTACAGGTAAAAGAGTTGATTACTTTGGGGCAATGCCCCGCAAAAGGCCCTTTTAAGGGCTATTTGTAATTTAGTATAGGGTAGGGATTTTTATTATTTTGGGGGGCTTTTTTAGTTTATTAGGGGGATTAGATTAGGTGTAATTAGTTTAACAAACTTGTAATTATTTTATTATTTTCTGTAATTTAGTGGGGGTTTTTTTTCGTACTTTAGTTTATTTAATTTAATTGTTATTAATTGTAGTTAATTTAGGTAATTAATTTAATTATAGTGTAGTGTTAGGTGTAATTGTAACTTAGGTTAGGTTTTATTTTACAGGTAGTAGCTAGGTAGCTATTAAATAGTTAATAACTATTTAATAACTATTGTACCTAGTTAAAATAAATACAAAGTTGCCTGTAAAATAAAAATAAATCCTAAGCTAGATACAATGTAACTATTAGTTATATTGTAGCTAGCTTAGGGTTTATTTTATAGGTAAGTATTTAGTTTTAAATAGGAATAATGTAGTTAATAATAGTAATATTTATTTAGATTTATTTAAATTATATTTAAGTTAGGGGGGTTAGGTTTAGGGTTAGACTTAGATTTAGGGGTTAATAACTTTATTATAGTGGCGGCGATGTTGGGGGCAGCAGATTAGGGGTTAATAATTGTAGGTAGGTTGCAACGACATTGGGGGCGGAAGATTAGGGGTTAATAAATATAATGTAGGTGTTGGCGATGTTGAGGGTGACAGATTAGGGGTTCATAAGTATAATGTAGGTGGCAGCGGTGTCCGGAGAGGCAGATTAGGGATTAATAAAATTATGCAGGTGGCGACGATGTCGGGGACGGCAGATTAGGGGTTAATAAGTGTAAGATTAGGGGTGTTAAGACTTGGGGTTCATGTTAGGGTGTAAGGTGTAGACATAAAAAGTATTTCCCCATAGGAATCAATGGGGCTGCGTTAGAAGCTGAATGCTGCTTTTTTGCAGGTATTAGGTTTTTTTTTCAGCTGGATCTGCCCCATTGATTCCTATGGGGAAATCGTGCACAAGCAAGTTTAGCCAGCTCACCGCTACCGTAAGCAGCGCTGGTATTACAGTGAGATGTGGAGCTAAATTTTGCTCTCCGCTCACTTTTCTACGGCTAACGCCGGGTTTGTAAAAACCCGTAATACCAGCGTTGTTTGTAGGTGAGCGGTGAGCATAAACTGCTTGTTAGCACCGCAAGCCTTACCGACAAAAACTCGTAATCAAGCCGTTTGTTAATAATAATATGTGCTCACAATGCTTTGCTGACTCCATTATCACTTTAGTACATAAGAAAGGTAAAAATCGTGAAGAACTAGGCTCCTATAGGCCTATATCACTTTTAAATATAGACTATAATATCCTGACGGCAATCATAGCAGAGAGGTTGAAAAAAGTCATAGGAGAGATTATCCACAAGGATCAGGCAGGGTTCATGCCAGGTAGGTATGTTGTGAGAAATATTAGACGTGTTCTATTAACCCTGGATTATTATCATAACAGAAATCAGAGAAACAAGAAACAAAATAGGGGAGACATGGCCCTGTTAGCAACAGACGCAGAAAAAGCATTTGACGCTATTACATGGGATCACTTATTCACAGCACTAAACAAATTTGGTTTCCAAGGAAACCTACTTAGTCTGGCTAAATTGATATATAATAACCCCAGATCACAACTCCTGGTAAACGTGGAATTATCACACTATATAATTCTACATAAAGGACAAGGCAAGGATGTCCGCTCTCGCCTTTACTATTCAACATCTCACTTGAACATTTGGCAATTTATCTAAGGCAAGAACTATAAGGTATTAGAATCGGCAAGCAAAATGTAAAAACATAATTTATGCTTACCTGATAAATTCCTTTCTTCTGTTGTGCGATCAGTCCACGGGTCATCATTACTTCTGGGATATAACTCCTCCCCAACAGGAAATGCAAGAGGATTCACCCAGCAGAGCTGATATAGCTCCTCCCCTCTACGTCAGTCCCAGTCATTCGACCAAGAATCAACGAGAAAGGAGTAACCAAGGGTGAAGTGGTGACTGGAGTATAATTTAAAAAATATTTACCTGCCTTAAAAAACAGGGCGGGCCGTGGACTGATCGCACAACAGAAGAAAGGAATTTATCAGGTAAGCATAAATTATGTTTTCTTCTGTTATGTGCGATCAGTCCACGGGTCATCATTACTTCTGGGATACCAATACCAAAGCAAAAGTACACGGATGACGGGAGGGATAGGCAGGCTCATTATACAGAAGGAACCACTGCCTGAAGAACCTTTCTCCCAAAAATAGCCTCCGAAGAAGCAAAAGTGTCAAATTTGTAAAATTTGGAAAAAGTATGAAGCGAAGACCAAGTTGCAGCCTTGCAAATCTGTTCAACAGAGGCCTCATTCTTAAAGGCCCAAGTGGAAGCCACAGCTCTAGTGGAGTGAGCTGTAATTCTTTCAGGAGGCTGCTGTCCAGCAGTCTCATAGGCTAAACGTATTATGCTACGAAGCCAGAAAGAGAGAGAGGTAGCAGAAGCTTTTTGACCTCTCCTCTGTCCAGAATAAACGACAAACAGGGAAGAAGTTTGGCGAAAATTTTTAGTTGCCTGCAAGTAGAACTTGAGGGCACGAACTACATCCAGATTGTGTAGAAGACGTTCCTTCTTTGAAGAAGGATTTGGACACAAGGATGGAACAACAATCTCTTGATTGATATTCCTGTTAGTAACTACCTTAGGTAAGAACCCAGGTTTAGTACGCAGAACTACCTTATCTGAGTGAAAAATCAGATAAGGAGAATCACAATGTAATGCTGATAACTCAGAGACTCTTCGAGCCGAGGAAATAGCCATTAAAAACAGAACTTTCCAAGATAACAATTTTATATCAATGGAATGAAGGGGTTCAAATGGAACACCTTGTAAAACGTTAAGAACTAAGTTTAAACTCCATGGCGGAGCAACGGCTTTAAACACAGGCTTGATCCTAGCTAAAGCTTGACAAAAAGCCTGGACGTCTGGATTTTCTGACAGACGCCTGTGTAACAAGATGGACAGAGCTGAAATCTGTCCCTTTAATGAACTAGCCGATAAACCCTTTTCTAAACCTTCTTGTAGAAAAGACAATATCCTAGGGATCCTAACCTTACTCCAGGAGTAACGTTTGGATTCGCACCAGTATAGGTATTTGCGCCATATTTTATGGTAAATCTTTCTGGTAACAGGCTTCCTAGCCTGGATCAGGGTATCAATAACCGACTCAGAAAAACCACGCTTTGATAAAATCAAGCGTTCAATTTCCAAGCAGTCAGTTTCAGAGAAGTTAGATTTTGATGTTTGAATGGACCCTGTATCAGAAGGTCCTGTCTCAGAAGTAGAGACCAAGGTGGACAGGATGACATGTCCACTAGATCTGCATACCAAGTCCTGCGTGGCCATGCAGGCGCTATTAGAATCACAGATGCTCTCTCTTGTTTGATTTTCGCAATCAATCGAGGAAGCAGCGGGAAGGGTGGAAACACATAAGCCATCCCGAAGTTCCAAGGTGCTGTCAAAGCATCTATCAGAACCGCTTCCGGATCCCTGGATCTGGACCCGTAGTGAGGAAGTTTGGCGTTCTGGCGAGACGCCATGAGATCTATCTCTGGTTTGCCCCAACGTCGAAGTATTTGGGCAAAAATCTCCGGATGAAGTTCCCACTCTCCCGGATGAAAAGTCTGGCGACTCAAGAAATCCGCCTCCCAGTTCTCCACTCCCGGGATGTGGATTGCTGACAGGTGGCAAGAGTGAGACTCTGCCCAGCGAATTATCTTTGATACTTCCATCATTGCTAGGGAGCTTCTTGTCCCTCCCTGATGGTTGATGTAAGCTACAGTCGTGATATTGTCCGACTGAAACCTGATGAACCCCTGAGTTGTTAATTGGGGCCAAGCTAGAAGGGCATTGAGAACTGCCCTCAATTCCAGAATGTTTATTGGAAGGAGACTCTCCTCCTGATTCCATAATCCCTGAGTCTTCAGAGAATTCCAGACAGCGCCCCAACCTAGCAGGCTGGCGTCTGTTGTTACGATTGTCCAGTCTGGCCTGCTGAATGGCATCCCCCTGGACAGGTGTGGCCGATAAAGCCACCATAGAAGAGAATTTCTGGTCTCTTGATTCAGATTCAGGGTAGGGGACAAATCTGAGTAATCCCCATTCCACTGACTTAGCATGCACAATTGCAGCGGTCTGAGGTGTAGGCGTGCAAAAGGTACTATGTCCATTGCCGCTACCATTAAGCCGATCACCTCCATGCATTGAGCTACTGACGGGTGTTGAATGGAATGAAGGACACGGCATGCATCCTGAAGCCTTGTTAACCTGTCTTCTGTCAGGTAAATCTTCATTTCTACAGAATCTATAAGAGTCCCCAAGAATGGAACTCTTGTGAGAGGAAAAAGAGAACTTTTCTTTTCGTTCACTTTCCATCCATGCGACCTTAGAAATGCCAGAACTAACTCTGTATGAGACTTGGCAGTTTGAAAGCTTGAAGCTTGTATTAGAATGTCGTCTAGGTACGGAGCTACCGAAATCCCTCGCGGTCTTAGTACCGCCAGAAGGGCGCCCAGAACCTTTGTGAAGATTCTTGGGGCCGTAGCCAATCCGAATGGAAGAGCTACAAACTGGTAGTGCCTGTCTAGGAAGGCAAACCGTAGATACCGTTGATGATCTTTGTGAATCGGTATGTGAAGGTAAGCATCTTTTAAATCCACTGTGGTCATGTACTGACCCTTTTGGATCATAGGTAAGATTGTCCGAATAGTTTCCATTTTGAACGATGGAACTCTTAGGAATTTGTTTAGAATCTTTAAATCTAAGATTGGCCTGAAAGTTCCCTCTTTTTTGGGAACCACAAACAGGTTTGAGTAGAACCCTTGTCCTTGTTCCGACCGCGGAACTGGATGGATCACTCCCATTAATAACAGATCTTGTACACAGCGTAGAAACGCTTCTTTCTTTATCTGGTTTGTTGACAACCTTGACAGATGAAATCTCCCTTTTGGGGGAGATAATTTGAAGTCTAGAAGGTATCCCTGAGATATGATTTCCAGCGCCCAGGGATCCTGAACATCTCTTGCCCAGGCCTGAGCGAAGAGAGAAAGTCTGCCCCCCACTAGATCCGGTCCCGGATCGGGGGCTCTCGGTTCATGCTGTCTTTGGGGCAGCAGCAGGTTTCCTGGCCTGTTTGCCCTTATTCCAGGACTGGTTAGGTTTCCAGCCTTGTCTGTAACGAGCAACAGCTCCTTCCTGTTTTGGTGCAGTGGAGGTTGACGCTGCTCCAGGTTTGAAATTCCGAAAGGGACGAAAATTAGACTGTCTAGCCTTAGCTTTGGCTTTGTCTTGAGGTAGGGCGTGGCCCTTACCTCCTGTAATGTCAGCGATAATTTCTTTCAACCCGGGCCCAAATAAAGACTGCCCCTTGAAAGGTATATTAAGTAATTTAGACTTAGAAGTAACATCAGCTGACCAGGATTTTAGCCACAGTGCTCTACGTGCCTGTATGGCGAATCCAGAGTTCTTAGCCGTAAGTTTGGTTAAATGTACTACGGCCTCCGAAATGAATGAATTGGCTAGTTTAAGGACTCTAAGCCTGTCCATAATGTCGTCTAGCGTAGATGAACTAAGGTTCTCTTCCAGAGACTCAATCCAAAATGCTGCCGCAGCCGTAATCGGCGCGATACATGCAAGGGGTTGCAATATAAAACCTTGTTGAACAAACATTTTCTTAAGGTAACCCTCTAATTTTTTATCCATTGGATCTGAAAAAGCACAGCTATCCTCCACCGGGATAGTGGTACGCTTAGCTAAAGTAGAAACTGCTCCCTCCACCTTAGGGACCGTTTGCCATAAGTCCCGAGTAGTGGCGTCTATTGGAAACATCTTTCTAAATATTGGAGGGGGTGAGAACGGCACACCGGGTCTATCCCACTCCTTAGTAACAATTTCAGTTAATCTCTTAGGTATAGGAAAAACGTCAGTACTCGCCGGTACCGCAAAGTATTTATCCAACCTACACATTTTCTCTGGTATTGCAATGGTGTTACAATCATTGAGAGCTGCTAAGACCTCCCCTAGTAATGCACGGAGGTTCTCCAATTTAAATTTAAAATTTGAAATATCTGAATCCAATCTGTTTGGATCAGAACCGTCACCCACAGAATGAAGCTCTCCGTCCTCATGCTCTGCAAGCTGTGACGCAGTATCAGACATGGCCCTAGTATTGTCAGCGCACTCTGTTCTCACCCCAGAGTGATCACGCTTGCCTCTTAGTTCTGGTAATTTAGACAAAACTTCAGTCATAACAGTAGCCATATCATGTAATGTTATCTGTAATGGCCGCCCAGATGTATTAGGCGCCATAATATCACTCACCTCCCGGGCGGGAGATGCAGGTACTGCCGCGTGAGGCGAGTTAGTCGGCATAACTCTCCCCTCGCAGTTTGGTGAAATTTGTTCACATTGTACAGATTGACTTTTATTTAAAGTAGCATCAATACAGTTAGTACATAAATTTCTATTGGGCTCCACCTTGGCATTGGAACAAATGACACAGATATTCTCTGAGTCAGACATGTTTAACACACTAGCAATAACTTGCAACCTGGTTATAATCTTTTTTAGCAAAAACGTACTGTGCCTCAAAGAGGTACTTAAACGATTAAATGACAGTTGAGATAATGAACTGAAACAGTTATAGCATCAAGTTTAAAATAACACAACTTTTAGCAAAGGTTTGTTCCCATTAGTAAATAACTAAATTTGACATAAAAAATTATAGAGTAACGTTTTTATTCACAGTCAATAAAAATTCTCACAGCTCTGCTGAGAGAATGTACCTCCCTTCAAAGAAGTTTGAAGACCCCTGAGATCTGTCAGTGAACCGGATCATGCAGGAAATATAATAGTAGCTGACTGGAATTTTTTGATGCGTAGCAAAAGAGCGCCAAAAACGGCCCCTCCCTCTCACACACAGCAGTGAGGAGAAACGAAACTGTCACAATTTAAAGCAGACAACTGCCAAGTGGAAAATAATGCCCAAACATTTATTTACTCAGTACCTCAGCAATGTAAACGATTCTACATTCCAGCAAAAACGTTTAACATGACAATATTTATTAAAAGGATTAGTGACCTTTAACAGAGTAGTTCCGGTGAAAAACCATTCCCAGAATACTGAAGTGTATACATACATGTCATTATAACGGTATAGCAGGATTTTTTCATCAATTCCATTCAGAAAATAAAAACTGCTACATACCTCAATGCAGATTCATCTGCCCGCTGTCCCCTGATCTGAAGCCTTTACCTCCCTCAGATGGCCGAGAACAGCAATATGATCTTAACTACTCCGGTTAAAATCATAGTAAAAAACTCTGGTAGATTCTTCTTCAAACTCTGCCAGAGAAGTAATAACACGCTCCGGTGCTATTGTAAAATAACAAACTTTTGATTGAAGTCATAAAAACTAAGTATAATCACCATAGTCCTCTCACACATCCTATCTAGTCGTTGGGTGCAAGAGAATGACTGGGACTGACGTAGAGGGGAGGAGCTATATCAGCTCTGCTGGGTGAATCCTCTTGCATTTCCTGTTGGGGAGGAGTTATATCCCAGAAGTAATGATGACCCGTGGACTGATCGCACATAACAGAAGAAAATCTCATTATACGCTGATGACATAATTTTGTTCTTATATAATACCTATAAAAGTATCCCGAAATGTTTAGAAATAATAGATGCTTATAGTAAATTTTTGGGGTATAAAATGAATATGAATAAATCAGAAATATTATGGATATATAAAAACTATAATAGCTTAAGAAGAGATGGATTCCAATAAGTCCAACAGATAAAATATTTAGGTTTGAACCTAAGTAAAAATCTTAGTGAATGGTATAAGCTTAATTATATGGAAATATTTGATAAATTGCCGCAGGAGCTAGCGAAATGGAATATTTATAATCTATCATTAATGGCAAAGACTATGCTATTTAAAATGATTGTTTTTCCCAAAATTTTGTTCTTACTACAAAACCTTCCTCTGTTTATAGAGAAAGTGGATGTACTTAAATATAACAAAAACATAGCTCAATTCTTATGGAACAACAAGAAACCCTGATTAGCTATTGATAAACTGATACATCGCAGGAAAGAGGGGGGTCTAGCGCTCCCGTCTCTTAAATATTACAACTTGGTTGCAATAGTAAAATTTGCTGTAGATTGGTTGTCTGAGGGAGACTACGTAACATACTATAATCTAGAATCAGGGATAATAGCACCATTTGATCTTAAAGTGACATGAAACCCAAAATATTTATTTCATGATTCAGATAGAGAATACAATTTGAAACAACTTTCCATTTAACTTCTATTATTTAATTTGCTTCCTTCTCTTTGTTATCCTTTGCTGAAAAGTTTATCTAGGCAAGCTCAGGAGCAGCACAGAGACTAGGTTCTAGCTATTGATTGGATGCTGCATATATGTGTTGATTGTGATTGGCTCACACAGGTGTTCAGTTAGAAACCATTAGTGCATTGCTGCTCCTTCAACAAATTATACCAAGAGAATGAAACAAATTAGATAATAGAAGTAAATTAGAAAGTTGTTTAAAATTATATTCTCTATCTGAATCAAAATTTTGGGTTTCATGTCCCTTTAAGGCAGCCCTCCATATTGAATGTAAGAAAGCTCCTAGTAAAATCAGTGAAATGTTGACTTTTACTAATATTATATTGGCATGGCAGAAATATTGTATTATCTTGAATGAGAGATTTCAGGTATCTCGGTACCGCCCAATAACAGGCATGCTAGACTTTGTTCCAGGTTTATATGATCAGGTCTTTAAAGAATCGAAAGGGAAGGGACTGATATACTTGGCAAAGCTTAAACAAGAGGATACACACAATATACAATCATTTGCATGAATTGCATCTAAGTTTCAGCTACCAAAGAAAAACTTTTATGCATATCTCCAAATTAGGAGTTATTTTAATCAACAATGCCATTAATACGGCAGGGATTGGGAATGGCAGGAAATAGAGTCAGGGCTTAAATTATATAGAGGAGGGGTAAGATCAATTGCATAATTTACTAATGACCAAATTAGGGGCAACGCATTTAGATAATCTGAATAAGTTTTTCCCCCAAACACGGACACAAGGTATACAAAAAATGTATTAGTAATATGGAAGCCGCTACAGTGGTTTTTGTAGCTGGAAAGAATTGCAGTTGAAACTATTGAATAACTACTATTTAACCCCAGATAGAATAAACAAATGGGCAAGTATATCACAATGATGTAAATGCTATAAATGTAAGGCAGATAAGGCTGATATTATGCATTGCCTATGGTCTTGTCCGAAAATTATACAATATTGGGGGAAAGTGAATTTTTGGCTCAATAAATTCCTACATGTTAAGATCTCACTATATCCAATCAATGTATTCTTGCTATATGATGAATGTGAATATAAAGGTGATAAACAGCTGATAAATCTGACTATTATGGCAGCTCGTAATATAATACTTAGAAACCGGAAGGCCGTGGAAGCTCCTAGGTTAAAAGAACTAGTAAACACCATGAAAACGCGTCACATGATATCAAGCCTTTTACCGAAAAAAAGATTAAAAACCTTTTTTTCTAAATGTATAAATATAATCAAGGAATGGCCACTTACAGCACAAATTCAATTCATCCACCCTATGCAGAACGCCCCTGAGTTTATTTTAGCTATAGTAAAACACTTTCTCCCGCAACAGTGTGGGATGATTAGCTAATGACTAACATATGGGGGGATCTCACGGTGGGGGTGTGAGAGGGGGAGGCTTTTGTTCCCACTTTGTTTTGTAGCTTCTGTCTGGTATTAGGTAAAACATTTAAAGGGTACCCTCATAAAGGTACAGTATATAGGTTAAAGGTATACTTGATCTGATAACTGCTAAAAACTATGAGTATATAAGGTAGACTTATAAAGACATATTATGCTCTTGTCATAATTAAAATGGGTACCCACAGAGAGATATGCAGGTTAGAAGTATATTTGAATCAGTATGTGACAATATCTATAAGTTTATATGTTAATAGAGATAAACAAAAATATCACAACTTTAATGTACAATTAATGGTGGAGCTGTGTCTCCAGATATGATACCTGTAACTTTATTCTGTTTTTTTATTATCCTTTATTTGTATCATTTGACATTCCATAAAAGTGATTTAAAATAAAAAAAAAAGCCCTGCAAAATAAAAAAAAAAAATCCTCAAACTAAGCCCCAAATAGGTACTCACCGTTCCTCAAGTCCAGTGGAGAAGGTATTCTTCCAGGCGGCTCTGTCATCTTATATCTTCAACTGGAACGATGGCGGCACGGAGCGGAGGTTACGGAGCTGGCTTCTCCAATGCACGGATCCTCAGTGGCGGTTCTCAGCGGCGCTCCTCAGCAGCCGTAGTCCTCAGCGGCATGGAGGCTCCTCTACATGCGATCTTCCGTCTCACACTGAAGAGTGAATGCAAGGTACCCTATATTTATTGGGGTACATTGCATTCCTATTGGCTGAAATTTGAAATCAGCCAACACTCTACCGAAATCTTATCCTCTGCTAAGGCTTTAATAGCCGGACAGATAGTTCAGCATGTTAAAGCACTGTGGCTGAGCTCTGTAGCAACCCAAGGGTTGCAGGTTATATCCCCGGCGAGGTCCACTCAGTCTTTCATCTTTCCGAGGTCAATAAAATGAGCAGTGCCTTGAGACCCTTACGGTTGATTAGCCACGCTTTACAAGTACCCAATACATACATACATTTGAACAGCCAATAGGATTTCAGTAGCTCTAATCCTATTGGCTGATTTCAAAATTTCCGCCAATAGGAAAGCAAGGTAACCCAAAATAAATGCAGTACATTGCATTCAATCTTCAGTGTACGACTGACAGTGGATGGAGATGAGCCTCCATGCCGCTGAGGAACGCCGCCGCTGCCTTTGAGGACCGCCACTGAGGATCCATGCATCGGGGAAGACAGCTCTGCACCTCCCCTCCGTGCTGCCTTCATTCCGGATGAAGATAGAAGATGATGGAGCCGCCTGGAAGAAGATCTTCTCCGCCAGACTTCAGGAAAGATGAGTACCTATTTGGGGCTTAGTCTTAGACTTTTTTTATTTTTTGGGTGTCTTTTTATTTTAGATTAGGAGTTTTTGGGCTGGAAAAGAGCTGATTGCTGAAAAGGCCTTTTAAGGGCTATTGGTAGTTTAGTATTAGATTAGGGGGTGTTTTTATTTTGGGGGTATTTTTATTTTTATACGGGTATTAGTTTAGGTTTATATTTTTTATTTTGGATAGCTTTGTTTATTTTTTCCTGTAATTTTACTTTTTTATTTTTTGTAACTTTAGCTTGGGAGTTTGTATTTCTTAAACATAGACTGACCTCTGAGCAGGCTTATCGCCTAGTACTAAAAACAGAATTTATGCTTACCTGATAAATTACTTTCTCCAACGGTGTGTCCGGTCCACGGCGTCATCCTTACTTGTGGGATATTCTCTTCCCCAACAGGAAATGGCAAAGAGTCCCAGCAAAGCTGGTCACATGATCCCTCCTAGGCTCCGCCCACCCCAGTCATTCGACCGACGGACAGGAGGAAATATATATAGGAGAAACCATATGGTACCGTGGTGACTGTAGTTAGAGAAAATAATTCATCAGACCTGATTAAAAAACCAGGGGGGGCCGTGGACCGGACACACCGTTGGATAAATTAATTTATCAGGTAAGCATAAATTCTGTTTTCTCCAACATTGGTGTGTCCGGTCCACGGAGTCATCCTTACTTGTGGGAACCAATACCAAAGCTTTAGGACACGGATGAAGGGAGGGAGCAAATCAGGTCACCTAAACGGAAGGCACCACAGCTTGCAAAACCTTTCTCCCAAAAATAGCCTCCGAAGAAGCAAAAGTATAAAATTTGTAAAATTTGGCAAAAGTGTGCAGTGAAGACCAAGTCGCTGCCTTACATATCTGGTCAAATAAAAAGAGAGAAGCGCTCAACCTGGAAACAAACAATAGCATAATAGCTTGTTCTATGGCTAATTACCACCCAAGAAGCAGCCTCTTTTTGCTCAACATGTGCCTTTCACAGAGAAAAACTTTCCTGAAGCATATCAGTCTGATCCTGACTTCACAGTACAGTCCAGCCCCGAAATACCAGGCAATCCTTCTCTGAACGAGAGAAACAGCAAAACCCCAGACGTACGTTTCGGCCTTTTGTGGGCCTCGTCAGTGAGGTGCAGCCATATCCCTCTAGGCACACTGAGCAACGGGTCCACGTCTGGATTCCCGCATCACACTTAGGGAGACTTCCCAAAATGTCATAATTTGCATAAATAAAAAGAGAGAAGCGCTCAACCTGGAAACAAACAATAGCATAATAGCTTGTTCTATGGCTAGTTACCACCCAAGAAGCAGCCTCTTTTTGCTCAACATGTGCCTTTCACAGAGAAAAACTTTCCTGAAGCATATCAGTCTGATCCTGACTTCACAGTACAGTCCAGCCCCGAAATACCAGGCAATCCTTCTCTGAACGAGAGAAACAGCAAAACCCCAGACGTACGTTTCGGCCTTTTGTGGGCCTCGTCAGTGAGGTGCAGCCATATCCCTCTAGGCACACTGAGCAACGGGTCCACGTCTGAATTCCCGCATCACACTTAGGGAGACTTCCCAAAATGTCATAATTTGCATAAATAAAAAGAGAGAAGCGCTCAACCTGGAAACAAACAATAGCATAATAGCTTGTTCTATGGCTAGTTACCACCCAAGAAGCAGCCTCTTTTTGCTCAACATGTGCCTTTCACAGAGAAAAACTTTCCTGAAGCATATCAGTCTGATCCTGACTTCACAGTACAGTCCAGCCCCGAAATACCAGGCAATCCTTCTCTGAACGAGAGAAACAGCAAAACCCCAGACGTACGTTTCGGCCTTTTGTGGGCCTCGTCAGTGAGGTGCAGCCATATCCCTCTAGGCACACTGAGCAACGGGTCCACGTCTGGATTCCCGCATCACACTTAGGGAGACTTCCCAAAATGTCATAATTTGCATAAATAAAAAGAGAGAAGCGCTCAACCTGGAAACAAACAATAGCATAATAGCTTGTTCTATGGCTAGTTACCACCCAAGAAGCAGCCTCTTTTTGCTCAACATGTGCCTTTCACAGAGAAAAACTTTCCTGAAGCATATCAGTCTGATCCTGACTTCACAGTACAGTCCAGCCCCGAAATACCAGGCAATCCTTCTCTGAACGAGAGAAACAGCAAAACCCCAGACGTACGTTTCGGCCTTTTGTGGGCCTCGTCAGTGAGGTGCAGCCATATCCCTCTAGGCACACTGAGCAACGGGTCCACGTCTGGATTCCCGCATCACACTTAGGGAGACTTCCCAAAATGTCATAATTTGCATAAATAAAAAGAGAGAAGCGCTCAACCTGGAAACAAACAATAGCATAATAGCTTGTTCTATGGCTAGTTACCACCCAAGAAGCAGCCTCTTT